>NW_010423414.1:19352-28989 GCF_000710305.1 Buceros rhinoceros silvestris
AGAGTGTAGAAAGATATGTGACAGAGTGCATTAGCCCCTGGGTGTTCTCTTCTGTTTTCAGGATCCATACAGCCATGAGTTGTGTGATATCTTCTTCCTTCAGCTGCGGATATAGGAACATTTGTCCTCCTTTGCATGTTTTTTAGAGCTTCCCACTTTTGCTGTGTCTCTAAATTAAGGAAAAAAAAATCAGCATTTAGAAAGTGAACATAAGCCTCTGAAGCTGAGGAGTAACAGGGAGAATGGTGTTGATGTGTATGGTCAGTTTAGATGATGAGACACGGACAAGTACACAACAGTAGCTAGGACAGAGGCAGATCTGGGAGTTAAACGGGTTGAAACATTTCAGCTGAGAAGTCTGGAACGAAGACACTATGTCTGAAGATGCCAAAGATGCATTAAGATGACTGGAAACATTCACAGAAAAGTAGTCATATTACAATGCCTATATAAAGGACTTCTGAAATAAGGCTGTACCAGCATCTTTGACTTGTTTGAACTTCTAACAAGTGAAATGTCTGTTTCTATGATGGTGTATTTCTTTATTTAGTAATCACCATATCTAGCAGCAGTAAACTCAATTTTTTTTCCTGTTTTACAAATTCCGGAATTCTGCAATTCTGCAACATTTTCAAAGTTCTTTTGCTTAGAAAATACTGTTTATCTTCTTTCTTCCTTTTATTAGGACTTGTAATTGTTTTGTGATGCCTTTGTGTCTATTTGATCCCAAAAGTAAAGTCTGTTCCATTAACTCCGTAAAGCACTCTAACTTAATTTACTTTCTGCTAACATCTGGTTGGAAGAAAGCATTGAGGATCTGACAAATGATGCCAGCTTTTCAATTCCATGAGGGAGGACCAAGTGGGTTCAAACTGAAGCAAAGTTACAGAAAAGCATCCATCTATCCTTAACATATTTAGACAGGGAGATCTAGAGCATGAAGAGTATGCAGGTTCCTTAGAGCAATGACTGGCTGTCATCATAGTGATGTGAAAGGAAGCAAAAGAGTGCTATAGAAGATTTATGTGGCAATTTAGTTCAAGCTCTGATAATCTGAATTGAGCAGATTCTGTTTTCTGAGAGAGGCTAAAAGTGGGGGGGGGTGGGAGGTGGGAATAAAAGAAAACAAAAGAAACAAAAAACCAAACAAAAAACCCCACACCAGCCTTGTAATGTCCTCAACTGGACTAGGCTCATAGAGGGGAAGGCAAAGGCACTTCTTGTCTTCCAAAGAACTCTGATTTTGGTACTTACTAGACAATGTACTGCTACCCAGAACAGCTCTTAACACTAGCTATGGGAATTCTCTGGAATCAAGGAGGTGCCTTGTCTGATGCTTTTGCCTATGAAGCACTTCAAAACAAAGATATTTCAAAGAACATCAAAGCTAATATTCCGTTAAGGTGTAAAATAATTGCACAAATGAAAAATACAGAAATCCTATGGATTTACATTTTTTGCCATCAAGAGCTAGATTTGATATTAGATTCAATGAAGTATGAAGATGTTTGAGAAATTGTTTAGCACTGCCAATTATCCCTATCCCATGAGAAAAGTCACTGCCCAGCTAATGGTAAAGACAGCTGTAAGTTAAGGAAAGCCATGAGAGGTCACCATATTCTTCCATTACCAGGAAGAATGCTGTTACCAATGTATTGCACATAATATGTTGTCTTTGTGAGACAGAATCCGGTCTTCTTTGTCTTGTCCAGACACATGCTTATTATAGAATAAAGATAGGAATGTTTTGTGATTAAATATTAAAATTAGGGGAAATCAGAATATTTTGCAAAAATCTTCTCTTTATGAAGGAGAAGAATGATCTGCTATATCAAAGTGTTACAAAGAAACAGCTAAACAAGGTGAAGACAATACTGAGAAGTGGATCCTTTCTTACAACCATAAATAAAAATGCAGCAGTTAGGGCCTGGCTTGTTTAATAATTAACATGAGAAATCCTTAGAGACTGACTTGTCAGGAACAGCTTTTTTGGAGTAAACCAACAACTTCAAAAGCAGAGAGTCACCACTCCAGATGGTATATACCCAAGAGTCTAAAAAACTGTAATTATGAAGTGGCTGAGCCAACCACAATAATATCATCTCTTATTCTAAGCAACTCAATGGCTCAGATGTATGGAAAGCAGAAATTTTAACTATGCAATGATTTCACAGAATCACACAGAATGAAAGAGACTTCTGGAAGTCATCTGTTACAAACCCCCTGCTCAAGCAGGGCCACATAGAACCAGCTGGCCAGAACCATGTCCAAATGGCTTTTGAATATCTTCAAGAAGGGATACTCCATGATTGCTCTGGGCAGCCTGTGACCCTCAGTCACCCTCACAGTAAAAAACGTGTTTCTTTTTCCCATCAGATTCCATTTGATGTTCAGGTGGAATTTTCTGCTTTTCAGTTTGTGGCCACTGTCTTTTATCCTCATCTAATTATTAGTTTAGTTACGTTTTTTAGCTGTAACTGCTATAAACATTACCTGGGAAATTTTAAGCCAGTCAAATCATTACCCAACGGAGTTGTAAAAGACAGGGAGACACCTTATCCACTGTGGTGTCTATTCAGAAAAGCATCCTTCACTTGGTTCTTGATGCCGGATTCCTGATTCTTGATCATCTTGATCTTAGATGTCAATAGTGTAATGAATAAAAGAAACTTGGAAATGTGCTATATTTAGACTTATAAATTTGCTCATGTTTGTTCATGCGTTTTCGTATGGAAGAGGCTATTAAGAAATCTAAGTATTCATGGAAGTAAAGGCAATTAAGCTATAGATATTATCACGTGAAGAGAAAGTAGATCTAAAGATGCATGTTTTGGTCTATGTTGATACCCCTTTCTCTAATCTGTGCAGTTCTGAATATGTTATCTTTCCATAACAAACAAGGTGTAGAGTGTTTCTCTACAACACCTTCTGTGGATTGTTCAGCTAAAATAGGATTTGTAGCAGCAGATGAAGGACTTTTGAAAGTGTTGATTCATTTAGTGGACACAAATCTCTGGTTCTGAGAAAATGTGTTAGACATAAGGCTAAACTTGCATGTATCAGGAAAAATAATATGTTTGTTATTGTTCAAAAGCAATATTTTTGTATTTGACCAAGCACCAGAAGTCACCAATTTCTGTGTCATCACTTATATCACAAAATATCACCTACCGCCTCAGAAAATTTTAGGTTCCACCATTATTTTAATACAAGATACTGATTTTTTTTGTCAAAATATGATCTTTATTTTTTGATTCTTAGTGTGAAGCAGTTGTCAAGTCCTTATCATCAACAATAAATCGATGCAGTGTAAGATAAGGTTAGTAATGTTTCACATAGAGGATGAAAATAATGTCATTTCTGTATTGGGTGTTGTGTAAATACAAGAAACTCTTGCAAATCATTTAACAGTTGCTGGAGATGGAGTCAGGCCAGGAAGAAAAAAATAAGATGTCCAAACAGGAAGTTTATTCAGTAAATTGAAATTCAAGCTTGAAAATTGAAAAATCTGGTTTTGATCTGTCTCAAAGGGCACATTTTACTTTTTTTTTTAATGAAAGGCAAGTTTTATTAAATGTTTATCCTAGAAACAGATTATTTGCATATGCTATTTCTTGTTCCCCTTAATCTCCTGATGTAATTGTTGCTTGAGGAGGCTGGGTTGAAAATGCAGTCTTTATTATATATTTGAGAGACTTTATCCTAATATATTGCACTCAGGAAAGGCTGAAGTATATTTTCAGAAACAGCATCTTAACATACTGTGCAAACACCTTCTTCATGTGACCTTTCAGAGAAAATATCTTCTGCACTTGCTATAGTCATCCAAAGGGAAAAATAACATATCAAATTCCTCAAATATATTCCTTAACATTTATCAAAGACAATTTAAAGTCCTGTTCATGTTGCTATGTGATGTGGTAAGTCAGTCCCAGATACCTACATCTTGCAACTCAATGGAGCATAAGGTGCTGTAAAAACAATACTGCTATTATAATAAAAAATCTCATATATGAAGCCTGAAGTATGAATCACCCTGTTTTATACTCACAAGCCAAAAATCAACCTGTATTACCTAGCTTCAGTGCATTCAATCATCAAGATATTCTGGAAACACCTAAGTAGCTTAAATCTAAGATTTACATATCTAAAGTGGTTCATGGATATTCCAGTGTAAAGTATTAAACACCCAGTCACCAGCATTTTCGAAGTCCCTATGAGGTAGTACCATTCTTGACTGGAAGGCAGAAGTAGAGTCATCTGGGGGGTTTGCAGATGACTTTACAAACCTATGCATGCTAAGCAGATTTTTTCGCATAGCAGTTCACAGTTCGGTACCTGAAGTAGTCAAGAATGTAACAGCATAACTAACCATGAGGAAACTCATGCTATATTTCAAGTCTGATCAAATTCTGCATAGAGATAAATTTCACACAGCTGAATAAACTTGGCAGAAGTTAGACAAAGCCCAACAGTTAATCTGATTGTAGGTAACTTTTTCCATCAGTTACATTTAAGTTCAAGTAAGTAGTAAGGAGTAACAGTAAGGAGCTTTTGTACTGTAGATAGATGACTGCTGGCCTCTGCCAATAGATACTGTAAGAATAAATTACTAGTTTGTCTCTCTAGTTTCTGACATCCTTTGTAAAGAACAGATTTGGCAAATCTTGTCAGAAATAGCAGTAACTCTAACATGTTCTGAATCATCCTCACGGAAATATTTCCCTGGTGAGATTCAGCTCACATATCTGTGGATGTCTGCATCTGACCTAGCTGTGTAGACTGCCTTAAAATGAAGAGAAGCAAGTACTTACATAACAAAATTTATCTGAGCCTAATACACATTTCTCAAATAGACTCATGAGCTCCTACCTGTAACCGACCTGTATTTCTGTAAGGCCTTTAAATCCCTTCCTCCCTGCAACATTCTTGCCTCTGAATTGGAGAGATTTTTGTTTGATGGATGAACAGTTAGATGGACAATGAATTTGCTTGATGGCCACATCCAAATTGTTAGTCAATGACTCAATGTCCCAGTGGAAATCAGTAACAAGTGGTGTCCCACAAGGGTCCGTACTGGGACAAATGTTATTTAATATCTTCCCGATGACATAGATAATGGGATTGAGTGCACCCTCAGTAACTTTGCAGATGACACCAAGCTGAGTGGTGCAGTTGATACAGATATTGTTCAGAGGGACCTTGACAGGCTTGAGCAGATGGTCCATTTGGACTTCATTAAGTTCAATGAGGCCAAGTGCAAGGTCTTGCACCTGGATTGGGACAAGCTCCAATTTCAATACAAGCTGGGGGACTGATTGATTGAGAACATCCCTGCTGAGAAGGACCTGGGGATAATGGAGTGTGAAAAATTGGATATGAGCTGATATGTGTGATTGCAGCCCAGAGAGCCGACCATACTGCAGCATGCATAAAAAGAAGTGTGGCCAGCAGGCTGAAGTGGGTGGTTCTCCCTCTCTACTCCTGCTGGAGCGGGTCCAGAGGAGGGCCACAAAAATGACCAGAGGGCTGGAACACCTCTCCTATGAAGAGAGTAGTGGTTCTTTAGCCTGGAGAAGAAAAGGCTTCAGAGAGACTTTATTGCAGCCTTTCAATACTTAAAGTGTTCTTCTAAGAAAGATGGAGAGACATTTTATACCAGGTTCAATAGTGACAGGACACGAGATAACATTATAAACTGAAAGAGAGTAGATTTAGACTGGATATGTGGAAGAACTTTGTTACAATGAGGGTGGAAGGGTTCAAAGTCAGGTTGGATGGCCTTCTGCCCATGGCAGAAGGACTGGGCTAGATGATTTTTAAAGGTCCCTTCCAACCCAAAAAATTTTGTGATTCTATTATTCCTCTGGAGTAGTTCTTCTGGTTCACTGCATTGCAGTAGAAAAGAGTAAGTATGTGTGTGTCTAAAGCTTGACGAAATTCAACTGATATTGAAATTGACATTACTCTTTTACTTTGATCTGCTTTCCAATGAAAATGCACATCGGGTATTCCTTCCCCTATTTTTTCCTACATCTATATCCACTATCAGGTGAAATGTGTAGATGACCTTGACAAAAATGTTACTTATACAAAGATGAGTCATAGTTTTGCTTACTGTTCACAAAGATGCTCTGATGCTTGGATGAGCTCAGTCTAAACATGTTTAATAATGGTAAAATAAAGTATCTGAGTATTTAGAGCAAATGGTAGGAAAAATATTGTGCTACAATACTGCTACAGAGCCATGAAACATGATGCTGTTCTGTGATAAAGATCACTTTTACCGCCCATAAGATGCTATAGTGAAACGCAATTGCTGTGTCACAGTTAGGGAGCACTGATTAGCTTCTGGACATTACTGGCAGGTAAAAGGGACTATAGGCATTAGGATTTCAAACTTTCATGACATTTTCCAGGCAGATGTCTTTTGGAAACTGAGCTGCCTAAGCACCATTGACTGGATTAAGGAGGACAAAAAATAACCTTTTCTCATACAATCCATATTTAGTAAACATTTGTCCTCCTTAATCCATTCCCAACTTTATATTCATCCCTCATGTACACTAAGAGTCAACATGATTTTGTCCTAAAAGCTCTTTAGGTCAAGGACTGTGTAAAAATTCTCAGTAAATCAGTCCCATTCCTTTTCTTGAATATATACAGATAATAAAGTAAGAATGTGCAATAAATAATTTATTCTTTTGGGAGAAACAAAGTGTGATAAATCAAAAGTGAAATAGTTATTTTTCTAAAACTCAGATGACTCATATTTTGAACTGATTTTACAGCATTTTCTTGATTTGCAATGGTATTAATAATACAAGGGCACCTCCTATTGATGCTCTGAGAGGACATATTTGGCTCAGCATTTGTAAATGTAATCATCTAAATAACAGGATAAATTTTCATAGTTAATATTGAATAAACAAAAAGGAATAATTTTAATGTCAGCATCTGAGACTATGTGATCTTATAAAATATTATATGATCATTTATGACAACAGTATGATAACAAATGCCAAGTATAAAAATTGTTGTTTAACTGGAGTTTTATTTCATGGTATATATGTTTTACTAACAAAACATTAGTTCCCTTATTTCTTATTGACTTATATAAGAAAATCTTTTGGCCACATAAGTTATAACTATATTCATCAGAATAACTTGAAATTTCAGAACTTTCAGGCATGGCTTTTTGTTCCAAAATTCACTCTGAAAGTACATTTATAAGTAAATGCATCAATAGAACAAGACTCATATAGAAGAGTTTCAATACAAAGACCTGTGCTACAGTATTATAAGTCACATTTTTGTAAACTTTTACACTATGAGAAGTTCAGACAGCAGTGCCTAAGGTAAAAGACAGATGTGATACATAATTTAACTGATGTTGGTGGTATTTTAACATTTGAAACTGTAGATTATTTTACTGTTATAAAATATTTTCTTTGAAAAAGTGGCATTTTCCATCTCTTTATCAATAAATAGTGCAAATAATTAATGTGTTCGCTCAATACCATTCCAGAAAAAAAAAAGATTTGAAATTTCTTAACAGAATGTTCCTTCTGATATTTTCACTCCAATCAAACTCTGAACTTCAGATCTACTACAGGATTAATTTCTAGATCTAGTTCTCTGTCTTTAGCTACCAGAATGTTTACTTTTTACTGAAAGATGTTATCTAGAGTTGTCATATTGCAGGGTGCTATGCATTTTAGGTCCTCCCCTGCTTTAGATACTTGGCTTGCTACTACTACTTCATAAAATTGTTACGAAAATACCCCGCAATTATTAGGTTCCTTTAAGCAGGTTCAAATGATGTCTAGTTAGGAATTTTTACACAGAACAATACCTTACACATAACGGACAACTTACAACGAGGGAAAACAGGTTTCATGAGTAAACCAGCTCAGACAGAAATCTGAATACCTTCTCTTTACCAATGCAAATTGAGAACTATTTACCGACAGCCTAGGGAGGGATGCGTTCACAATAGCACGATCTCCACTAGCTAATAGAGGAATCTCTCGCTTACAGAAATGCAAATTCTTACCAAATACTGTTTAGCTGGCGTCCCAACTTCAGTATTTCGAAGCCTCTGTTCTAACGTGTTAGAACGAGAGTGAGATCCCTCTCTGCCTCAGCTTGTACTCTGAGAAGAGACAGAATAAACTCCTTCTTTTCCCTTGTTGTTCATTCTCTGATTCTTGATTCTACTGTCTCTTCGACAAGACTCCCATTTTATAGCACAACAAATGTGCACTGTGGTCAATTATCAGAAATGGGGTGCGAATGTGTTTTCAACAGAACTCAGACTCACAGGCACCTTCTCCACAGGGGTTCAGAGCCCTGCTTTGTGCAAACTTATGGGCACAAGTACCGTACGAAGGTGGAAGGATGGCTTAGATCCTTGTCAGGGTGCCTGCTTGTCTCTGCCTCTGTTTCAACACAGGAAGAGTAGTTAATAACCACCACAAAAATATATCATTATGTTAAGAATCCCTCTCCAGTAAAAGTTGAAGAAGGAAATGTGGAACAATATGAATGACAGTTTGAGTCTTAAATCCAGATTGCCGGTGATGTTGGAGAAATATGGACCAGTATTTATAGTGTAGTATCTGAAATTAGGAATACTAGTGTTGCACTACTAATATTACTAAATTAATATGTAACAGGAATTACATTTATTTGTTTGGATTCATATATAAAGTTGGATGCATTATCTTATTGCTCTCATTCTGCAAAAAACAGTTTTTTCTCCAAAGAAAGCTACACTTTCATGTAAAATATGGTGTTATTAAAATGTGCAAAATTAAGAAAATATGATGAGAGGACTAAAAATAACAATCTTTAAAGTAGGGGAAGTTTCAAGCAAGCTATTAAATTGATACAAGTTATTGTGGTCTTCTGATAAAACTAGGTGCATATACTGAAATTTATTCAACTTGTTGGATCTGAAACAAGTCTTAAAAATTCATGTTTATGCAGCAAATCCTATTTGCATTTTGTGGTTTTGTTTGTTATGATTGTTTTTTGTTAATTTTTTTTCAGTAAATTGTGGGTATGTAAACATTTACAGTTGATGATTGGGTATTAGTATAGATATAGATATTAAAATGTTTGAGGCTTTGAGAGGCCTTTTTTCTTCTTTTTTTTTTAATTGTAGATATTAAATCTTGTAGACCAAAACCAGGTTTTGAAGTTAAAAGAAAGAGTTCTGCGTAACTGTTCATGGAGTTAATGTCGTGTTTTTGACCGATTAATAAGTTGACCTTAATATCTACAGGAAACTTAGACAAGAAGTTTCAGGTAAATCTCTGAAGCTTTTACTTGTACTTTAACTGAATTAGTTAGTTCTCTGTAAGGCAAAGGAGAAGGAATAAAAAACACCATAATTCTGTGTTTTCCTTACTTTTATTTGTCCTAATCTATTAACTCCATAGTTAATATATTTTCTATAGAGCAGATTAAAAGCTATCATAACAAACAAAAACACAGGGAAAAAAAAATCCTTTCTGCATTGATTGACCAAAAAATAGAGCTGTCCCTATCATGTAGCTACGATACACTGGAACAGCAACAGATTTAGTGATTATTCATTGTACAAATCACAGAATCACAGAATCACAGAATC
>NW_010423415.1:0-17710 GCF_000710305.1 Buceros rhinoceros silvestris
GCTGTGGGTGACATTTGGAGCTGGGTTGCCTGTGCTCCCAGCCTGTCGGCGTGTTGCGTTTGGCACAGCTGTCCTGCAGCAGCTGCTGCATGGGCTTTCAGAGGAACAAAAAAAGAAATCTTTTAGGCATCTACCGAATGCTGCGATGTGATTTGTATCGTGGATAGGAAATTTCAGAAATCTAAAAGCATGTAAAACCCCAAAATACAGCTGGTGCACAATTTACGCCGTGTCAGAGAACCTAGCTGTTTGGTCATTTCTCACGCTCTGCCCAGAACCTTACAGATGTTGTTACTACTGCGTGACTCTTCTTTTTGTTATTGTTCTCAGCAGACCGTGTGCTACCCTCACGATGCCTGAAGTAAACACAGATCACCTGGATGAGCAGCAGGTGCAGCTCTTGGCAGAGATGTGCATCCTTACCGATGAAAATGATAATAATATTGGAGCAGATACCAAGAAAAACTGCCACTTGAATGAAAACATTGATAAAGGTACCGCTTGTGTACATTCTAATTTAGCCGTTTATGTTGATTGAATATTTTCGGAGATAGAATCATGATTAAATTAAAACCTTAATCTCAGGTGGGTGTTGATCAAACCAGACCAAGTAGTTCCCTACAGCTCCCTCCTCCCCAGCATACTAATTTTAAAAATACCACAGAGTAGGATAATGCACACTTTGAGACAGTAGCAAAGGAGAGAAATGCATGAATGCAGATACAAGCTGTGTGTCTTGATAAATACGTTCGAATCCCATTTTGGTGACAAAATATTTTTCTGTAGTAGATACCTGATTCTATGTAGCTTTTTCTAAAGAATGCCCCTTGCTGCTTTGCTGAGTTCTCTTCAGGTAGAAGCAACTTTGATTTTTAAGAAATTCACACAGAATTCTACTTCAAATACTGCTATTAGGAAAGGGTTTTTTTATTCTCATTCTAAATGACGGTGGGTTTTATTTGAGGTTGGTCAGGTTGATGAATCTCTCAACAATAGTGTGTGACCTCCTTTCCTGTACAAGGGGAGACATCTTTCTGAAGAGCGGGGAACACCAAACCTAGAAGTTCCAGAAAACAGCAGTTGTACTGTTTTTGAGGAAATTTGTACTTTGCAATTCCTGAGGCTTCTTCAAATTCCATACAATTTTTAGGGGTTTTTGATTCACCTCTGACAGTAACTTTATGAATGTTGAGCCCTCTTTAGAAGGTTGCTCAGATGTGCATGTTCAGAATGGTGAACTGACCCAGTTCAGTGGAACTCCTCTGTTGCATTGTTGTTATTAGCAATTTTCCAATTTCGTGTTTTGCGGTGCTGACATATGTCAGCATGCATAAGCTGACAGAGGAGCCTAAATAGGAATTCTGGAGGTATCAAATCCTTACTTGTTAACATGTATGGATTTTAAATTCAAGTTACCCAAAAATGAGGGCATTCTAAGCCCTTAAACTCTGTCTTCCTATGTTTTTTTTTTTCTCTTAAATAGCTCTCTTTGGGTTTGTTTTGTTTTTTAGGTTTACTGCACCGAGCTTTCAGTGTTTTCTTATTTAATACAGAAAATAAACTGTTGCTGCAGCAGAGGTCAAATGCAAAAATTACATTTCCAGGTTGGTACTGAAATACATTGTATTTATAAAAATGTTTTATTTTCATCAGTATTTTTAAAATGTGCCAGTCTAATTTTGCAGTGTAACTCATTCTGGGGTTTTAGGATTCACTCTTTGATGAGGAGACACTTTTAAGAGTTCGAGATGTACTTATCTCATGGATGAAGTTAGATGCTGGGAACAGTAGCTTATTGTTTACGTGTTCTTGGGAAGTGAGTGTTCCCTGATATGTTTGAGCCTGTTTGTGTTGTTATTGCGTTGTGTACCTCCTCTGCTGCAAGACCTATTTAGTGGAGGTGAAGCACAAGTGGAATAACGAAGTGGAATGAAAGAAACTTAGCTGAGATGAGCCATGCTGGAGGAAGAATAAAGCTGTCTGTTTCAGAATTTCGGATGGAAAATAACTTCAAGTGTGTCTAACCTACTTCAGCTCAGGGAAGAAAGACCTTTTTTACTTCGGAGGGAATCTTTTGGGATATTTTTTTTCCATTGACCACTATCTAATCAAAATGCTTAAGTGTAGTTTGTAGGTAATCTGACTCTTAGAAGCTTTTGAGCTTGACTCTTACAGATGAAAGGTTGGCCAATCACAGTTACTCCTCATTACTGATAAGTAATATAGAATATACGTGGAGAATAAAGAGGGCCTGGTCTTTAAACACAAGTATAAACTTCTTATGTCCTTATCGTTAACTGGTCTTGAAGCTCTGGGAGTATTTTCAATATTCTGTTGCAAAATCATTGTAATTAGTGTTTGCGGGATAAACAAGCGCTTACCAAACTGTTTCTCTAAGTAGATGCTATCTTGGTTATGAGAGTGCACGTCTTCATGTACCGAAACACTGATGTACAACATAGTGCTCAGTATAGCCAAATCTTAGTGGAAAATATGGAAACAAAAATAGAGATGAAAATATGCTCCTTCCTCTCTGACCCTTTTCTAAAAACAAAGCTCTGATGTGTTGAATAACTGTCCTATGTCTCTGCGGGTTTGGGGTGGTTTTTTGTTTTGTTTTTTTGAATGTGTTATGCATGTCAAAAATGTACCGACACAAACTTCTTGCAGGCTGTTTTACCAACACTTGTTGCAGTCATCCTCTGAGTCATCCGCTCGAACTGGAAGAGAATAATGCCATCGGTGTTCGGAGAGCAGCACAGAGACGACTGAAAGCGGAGTTGGGAATTCCCATGGAGCAGGTGAAGGGAGAGGGGGAAACAGGAATTCATACCAGTGCTTCCCAGTTTACAGGCTAACTGCATCTGGCAGACAGGGTCAGCCTGAAATCTAAAAATTAATTTAACTTTAGAGATGTAGAGAACTTAATTTGAGACTTCTTCATCTGTATTCCAGAGTCTCAAAAGTTGGTATCACTGAGTGGCATTGTAGAGTATCCGCTGCTGAAACGAAGCATGAGCCAAAGAGTAAATCACTCTGTAACAAAGGATTGCGTGTCCTCAGGTCTGGCTCTAGGTGCCTACACTCTTCCAGCTGGGTGAGCTGGCCTGCTTGCTCAGGGGAGGGCAGCGTGCCATCCTTGCTCCAGGCTGACAGCAGAGAGCTGCATGTGTTCCGTACAACCAGTGCTCCCAGAGAATGTGGCTATGAGCTGCTGCCAGCAACAATGTACAAGTGCCTCTGCAGTCCCAGGCTTCCTGGGGGAGATAGGGTGGCCTGGGCACTGGGTGTTTCTTCCAGAGTATCACACACCACTTCTCGTACCTTCCCTTCTGGTGTCAGTTTGGGAGCGCACAGAGGGCAGGGTGAAGCTGGCTGGATTGTGCTTGTGGTTGAAATCTCTGTGTGTTTTGTAACTGATTACGTTTGCGTCATGGGGCACGGCAGGAGCACGTGCTGCTGGAAAAAAAACACTGTTAGGTTTTTCCCAGGATTAATTACCTGTTCTGCAACTTGCCCAGATCCCTGGTAGATCAGGGTTGTGGGTGGTCTGTCACTACACAGTTCTGACCTTGGCTTTAAGCAGGCGTCAGGTCTTCTCCTTGGGAGGTAAGGGACAGGTGCGAGTGTTGGTGTTCATCAGCGCTTCAGTAAGTAAACATTCTTTAAAACTTACTGTATAGAAGAAATCCACTCAAAATATCATAGGGCGCGTCTGACTAGAGAAATGCTGTGGAGTTCGTGTCATCAAAGGGCAATAAACATTTTTTCATAGTAATTCTTTGTGACCAAGTACGTTGCGATTGTACACTCGGGATGGGGGGAAATACTTTTTAAGGAAGGGGGTAATAGCTGGTGATTGTACTGTAAGGACTAGCAGTGGAATTGGTCTGGTTTGGCACCAGTTCTGACAAGTGTTTTGGTTGTAGGTAACTCCGGAAGAAATGTCCTATCTGACACGAATTCACTACAAGGCCAAGTCTGATGGGATCTGGGGTGAACATGAGATAGATTATATCTTATTTGTACAGAAGGACGTAACGCTGAATCCTGACCCTAACGAGATCCAAAGCCATTGCTATGTGACGCAGAAAGAATTGAAACAACTCTTGGACAAGGCCTCCAAGAATGAAGTTAAGATTACTCCATGGTTTAAGCTAATCGCAGAGACTTTTCTTTTTAAGTGGTGGGATAACTTACCTCATTTGAACAAATTTGTTGATCATGAAAATATACACCGAATGTAAAAAGCTGGGGTAGAAGATGCTGCAGGCTAGCAGTGATGTGCTGCATAATTAACACGATGGGAACTTGAGTGCAGAAAATAGGTCACATGGAGCACATTTAACCAATAACTTCATACGAGACATGGCTATAGCCAGTGTTTTTTCTTCTCTCTTCACCTCCTCTTCCCCCCCAGCTCTGTTCCTTGTGGATGCGTTAGGCTTAATCTCCTGTAGAATGGGTAACAGTAAATCTGGGTTCACCTTTCTCTGTTACCTGGTGTGATATAAGAGATTCTCAGCCTGTGTGTGCCCGCTCTGCTGTTCTTCTTTGCATAAGGACAAACGGGGCATGGCAGTTTGGGCACCTCATTGGGTAGTGCTGGTATGTTCCCAGCTGGACATGACTACACCTTCTAAAACAGTCATTACACCTGAGTTTTGAGCTCTGCACTGATGTTGAGAAGACTGGTTGCCTGGAGAAAAAACAATCAGGACAATTTTAATTGCAGAAAAGCAAATCTCTTCAGCCAGCGTACTCTACAATTAACCAAGCCTATAGAAGCTTAAGTACAGGGATTGTCAGTGTGGGCTGAGTTTCACTTTGACCTGCTGCAGTATGTGTCACAGCTTTAGATAATGAACTTTGGGGGTTGGGTTGGATTGGTTTTCCCCACCACCCTTTTCTGATTAGTACTGAATGTCCAAGTACTGGACATCTCTAGATGAAGAATAATGGTCAATTACACCAAATGTAAACGGTACCTATCTAGTATAGGAAGGGGCCTGTCTTTGGAGACTCACAACGTATTAATGGTTCTTCTTTACCATCTGGAAAACAAAGGCTTGATACAGGTTTTTTTCCTGCAACATCTGCTGTAATAGTCTAAGTCCTGGAAAACTCAAAGCCCTTGAAGTCCAAAATTGAAGACTGACAATTTCTAGGCTTACTGTAGGTCTTAATTTCAGTTAATTAGAAACACTAGCAGAGTGCAAGAGCTAATCCTTTTTGATCTTGCCATCAGTTGCTAGGAACAAGGATTAAATAGGAGGCTTTTACTTAATAAGACAAATAATAATCAAGGGTATCTCTATTTGAATTAAAGTACTTCCTCCACCCCGAAAAGCTTAATTGTGATTTCTTTTCTTGGCAAGACTAGCCAACCTAGATCTAAGTTAACTTCTCCCAGAGGTGTCCTGATGAAACAGGGTGTTGCTCATGTGGCTTCTTGGATGTAGACCTGGTTGTAACTCAGCTATGTCTGGTTTCAAGGTAAAACTGTCTTTTCCCCGTGGTTAACATGTTTCCTATCCCAGTGGTGACTGCAGCGCTGAAGCTATGTGCCAGCATCTCCAGTGATTGAACACTCAAGAGGTTTTAGAACCGGGTTTGCTGTCTGTTGACCTGAACTGATGTATTGTCTTGGAGCAAACAATGAGTGAGGGAATAGTGATACACTGTAACAGCTCTCCTGAATTCAGTGCAGTCAGGCATGCTACCTAATAGAGTAGGCTACTTTTCAACACTTGAATTCTTAAAATACTTTATAAATAAAAAATGATCTTAAAGATAGATTATGATTAAAATACCTAATCTGAAACCCTGGACTATTGTTTTCTTTCCAGACTTTGAGCCACCTGGGGAATAACGTCTGACACTACTATGCTATAAATAACAGCAGATTTATTAAACACCCCTGGAACAGTATGATGGCGGGTGGAGGGGGTAGCAAGGCATAAATTTATTTTAGCAAAGTTCTTCTACTTTTCTAATTCAAGTGGCCATCTTGGAGCAAAAGGCGACAGCGCATCCTGAAGTAGAAACCCTGTGCATAAGGGAGCTGAAAGTGAAGTTTTGATGAACAGTTCTTCAAAATCCCGTGTATTTTTGACATTGAAGTTTTTCTTGACACTGAACTTTTCTGCAGCATTACAGTATGTTTTTAATACCAAATTTATTAGACTAATGAGATGAGGGAAACAATACGGATTTACACATACTGCTCCAATATGCTGAAACTGACGTCTGAACACTGTTCTTACCCTGCTGTATTAAAAGCAGTTAAAAAAACCCCAGTAATTTAAGGATTCTTCCCCAATATCTTCTTGGGTTTTTGTTTGTTTTTAACATGCATATTTCATTTTATTCCAGTTTACTCTTTAAGACTGTGCATTTTAAGTGTACTGTTCAGGCAACAGTTTATAAGGCACGATTTTACTCACCTCTAGGTAATTCCTACCTTGTTCTTGACTGACTAGGGATGACAAGGGGGTATTTGACATTTGACACTATATTTTGCCTTGAACAGACAATTTTTGTCTATCAGCTTCTGAAGAAAAAGTACCCTGCTAAGCAGAGGAGGACAGTGGCATAGCTGACAGGCACTCAGGACAAAATTTCAGTCCGATGCTGGTTTTTTACATATCTGAAACATCAGAAGCTGTAAGCTGTAACCCTCCCTGCCCATGCTGTTCTCGGTTATTACAGATGGCAGGTCAGTACTAAATCCGTGGTAATTCCTCCAGCTCTGGTCACCATTTAGTTTCATAAATTGGCAATCTCTCTCCCGTTCATTCAAAAGTGGTTCTGTGCACGAACACGCTCTTTGTGCAGTACTTGTTAGTCTCCCATTACTGTCCCACCAATTCCAACCCTCACCTGCAACACAAACCCATCTCTTCCTATACATCAAGGAGGTAATCTGCACAGGGAAAAGGGAACCTGACTGACGCAGTACCTTAGGAGGTTGTGCATTTTTCATCTGGTGGTAACTTCATTAACAACTTCACATTTCCAGATTTAACCTCATTTTAAAATAGAGTTTTACATAGAACTTTAAATGCTTTACTGCTACTTGAAAGTCAGGTCTATGAAAATAGAGTAAGTATTTTTTGTGTCTATTTCAAAATGGTTTCTGCTACTGGAATCGACAAATTTCTAATGGTGTTAGAACTGCAAGACAGATGTATCAAAACTTCCCTCTCCGAGCTTCAGGTATCTTAACAACCAACATAAACCACATACTTTTAAAACTCACTCTGTCTAAAAAGGAAAACAGGACTAGAAATAAGTTTTCATAAACTTAGTTTTAATTAGTTTTAATTCAGAAGACTGCTTATCTTCTCTGTGTTTTACCAGATTTTCTCTTTCCAGCCAGCAGATGTTTTGGCTTCAAGTCAAATATGTGTCTGTCCGACTCTCCTCTCTTGCCCAGGCGATTCATTTTCTTTTGAGCTTTCTTTGCCATAGTCTTGACCTTCTTCACCATCTATTTAAAAACAAACGTGAAAAGTAACTTCCTCAGTAATTTGGGTAACTAGCTTTACCTTTTACTAAACCACTGAGACAAATGATTTTAACAAGAACATTAAGTAACACCCAACATACGTCACCACCTGCAACTCCGGAACAGCATCACTGCAAGTGACACTAACCCTCCTTAGTGAAACACTCTTTTTTCCAGAATGCCAGCAGTATGATTGCATGTTCCTGGAATTCCTGACTTAACTGCAGGTGGAACTCCATCGTCTGTACAAGTCTTCCTTTGTACTTGCATTTAAAGACAAAAATTTAAAATGTACTTTCTTGGTCTGTGGTGTTATGTCTTATTTGTTCGAATGAACTAGTTATTTCTGCAGTATAGACAGTTCAAGCGAACAGAAGCTGAAGCTGCAGAGAGATGAACTCTGGACCACCACAGCCAGCCTAGTACAAAGCTTCCCAGAAGCTGGCTTAAGTACAATCACACTGCTGGAACTGCTGTAAAGGTAAATGACAAACCTTTTCATCACGAAGACCAGAAACATCCCGTGGTGTGCGAGAGGAGCTGCGACTGCGTGCCAGCGATCTAGGGGTTTCAGACTCGTCACGTTTACGCTTCCTTGTAACACTACGGGACCTTCTCGCATAATGTGCCTGGAATTTGAAACATCACTTTCATCATTAAAAACAGAAACGATCAGCTCAGATGTGCTCCATTTCTAATTAGACAAAAAAGCAGGGAGTGGGCTGCTCTGACACATTATGTTGGTTATTCCATAGTAATGTGAAGACCTTGTCAACTCTCAGTCCTACAGTAATAGTCAGATTTTGGTGAACATTAGCATATTCTTTACACAATTATTAACTCCAGTCTTCTGTTTTTTTCTTTCCGAGAAGATTCATAAGTAATGGATAAGAAGACACAGACAAATTAATGGATAGCAATGCTGCAGCAGTTTTGCCACAGCAAAAAAGCACTATAAAAACCTCTCCTGATTAGTGTCTTGTTTACAGGACAAAGCCCTAAATACTTTCAGACATGACAACTTATCACCCTACAGCATAAGTATTAAATTCCTCCTCACTGAGATCGCTCCTAAATCAACTTGGCATGTGAGGTCTGAAAAACATAATTCAGATGTGTACTGTTGACATTCCTTGCATCCTAACTGCTCCTTCAGTTAAATAATTTCAGGTTTCAAAATCTAGATAGCCATAATACTGCTGGATTTGATGTACAAAATGGATTTAATTTCTGATAAAATGAGATGTCTCCCAAAGGCCTATCTATGTTTGAAGTACTTTAGCTGCCTTACATCTAAAAATGCCAGCTGTCCTCCTTCAACTGCAACCCCAGAATTAATGAACTGTAAAAAGATAAGGCTGGCCTGTCATTACTATTTCTGACATGGTAGTGTCTCATCCAACAAAGCAGGCTTGAAAATCAGCATGTTTCACCAAACCCTGTTATTGAATCCCTCGCAAATTCCCAAAGCATTCTAACAGAGAGCGGTGCACAGATAAATGTGATTCTTGATAGACATTAGTTTACTTTTTCCCCCTGCCCAACATTTTGATCATGTCACTCAAAAATTCCAGTATCAACTGCCTCATCTGGGTTTCCCATTTTCTCTTTTGACA
The DNA here is from genome assembly GCF_000710305.1 of Buceros rhinoceros silvestris. Taxonomy (NCBI): domain Eukaryota; kingdom Metazoa; phylum Chordata; class Aves; order Bucerotiformes; family Bucerotidae; genus Buceros; species Buceros rhinoceros. The sequence goes on from NW_010423415.1 coordinate 9,127, forward strand.
GATCCCACCTCTCTCTCATGCCAACTGTAATATGCACTTCAAACGTGCTCAAAAAAATTAAGCATGTAATGAAATGGATCTCTTTTAGATAAACATTGAGTTAAATTAGCAAAAACTTACATCATCTTTATTGGTCATGTCGAGTCCAAGATCAGTCATTTCTTTCTCTAGCACTTTCCGCTGGACCTGTAAAGACAGTTAAGAAAACATGTTTCTTTCAAAAAAGAATGGTTCTACCTTATTTCTTGTCTTAACATACCAACATAAGTCCATTACATTCACTACATATTTATTCTTCTGGCACATCCCACAAGCAGACACAAACTTCGCGTTTGTTGCAATTCCATTCTCTTCACCCATAAATCCTTCCCTCACAGGATTGCCATGTCCCAGCATTCCCTAAAGATCTTGCAAATAGTTTGCCTTTTTGCGGGGAAGGTGACAAAGAGAGGTACTCCAGTCAGAACTGTTCCCTTCCCTCCCCAGAGGCACACACTTCGGGCAAAGTAAGAAATACCAGCCGCAAAACCAGCTACATTCATTTTCTCAAAATGTCCACTTACCAGTTTATTACTTTTGCAATTGTCCTGGTCTGTTCACAAGAGATTCTGACACTAGAAAGAGCGATACTGAGCTTCTAAAAAGGAACGTACAATCTTTGCCAGCGTAGCAAGGGCCCCATAACAAATTTTACATTACTGTGATTTTACGTAATACTTAATTCTCCTAATTATATGAATTTAAAACCACCAACCAACCACCCACAACAGTAATAACAATATACAGTACAGCAACCAAATTAAACAAGTCGAACTGTATTCTTCGATACTTTTTCTGCAATACATATGGTATTTTACAGAAGACTCACTTGTGTCGCAAACAAAAAAAATTACCAGTTCCACTAACCAGCAGTGGCTTATGTAAAGTTACTATACACCAGCAAGATTTTGTTACAGCGTAAGTTCTACACTTACCTTTTTAGCTGTTCTAGGCATCCTCGGACCTCGAGTATCTTTCTCCTTTGACTGCAGGATTTTCAGTTTCTTCTTTTCTCGGATCTGTTGGGCCAACTGTCGGATTTCCATCATTTCTTCATCTTCACTTTCTGGTTCACTGTCATATTCTCCAGCAGCTTCTCTAAGCTCTTCCTCTTTCTCTAATTCTTCCAGTTTCTGAGATTTGGAAGAGATGAAATGAACATCAAGATACTAATAAAATGCTTGACTTACAATCCTCAACATTCCATTTTTGCATGGCCCAGGGCCATGACAGTATGCAGACCCTTCAAAGAAGGAACGACACTACTTGATAACGACCCCTCCAACCATACTTCACGCAGCTGGTGAGACAGATTACTGTGAACTATGGGTTCATAGGTTACTGAGAATCTATGGCTACTATGCAGACCTCTTTGATCACCTTGCATTACGGTTTTGCTGTATTTGTGTGACTGTCCCGAAGCTGCCCGCTGCGGGAATGCAGAGGTACTACACTGTGAACTGTGCTACCTGTGCTGTTTCTGGAAATGTGCTCTGAAAATAACCTTCTCTTTCTACATCTAGTGTGAGTCTGGAACACCAGCAATTCAGACGAGCCCAACTGCATAACCGGCAGGCTCCTTAGCAACCAGCAAGGAGTAAGAATAGTGCTTTTTGCATTAAAAAAAAAAGTTACTGATTTCGAATTCAGTGCATTTCCTTTAACATCACACTCCAGTAAACACAATGGGGGCGGGCAGGGGGAATTTCATATTCTTAATAATACATAAAAGTTTGATAGCTACATTCCTCTGACTGTAGTCAAAGAACAAAGAAATACAACTTCTGAAAACCTCATGTTCACAAGGTAAAGCAATGTGCCATTCTTCTGAAATTCTGTCCTTGGTCATTCAGAACACAGCATCTTTTCCCTTGGCAAGCGCATACAATGGAAAAGTATTTGTTTTCATGACATACTGGTTTTAATCTACAAATACAGTTATTTACACTAAGCAAATAAAGGGATAAAGAGGCAAGAAATATGTAGAAAGAATAGTGGAAAACTCACTCTCATTATATCCGGATCAATGTAGTCAAGTATATTATGACCTTCCCATATCTCTGGTATCTTATCATATTTTTCAGATGAATTCATTAAGTCCCAGTATTCTTAAAAATGTAACAGAAGTTAAATGAAGAGACAAAAATAATTTCAAAGAATGTTCAATGGCAGAAAATAACACTCAGATCACAGTAATTAAAAAAAAGTGCCATATCCCTAAGTGGCAAGTATTTGGTAGCATCTCTGGCACATTCACAAGTACTTCTGACCTCCCTTCTACTGCCAAATATTGCTCAACAATGGCACAATCCACTGCCAAGCCATAATACACAGCAGATATCCAGCTGAAACAGAACACAGGCAGTCTCTGTCATACTGGGACTTCCGTAACAAAGAAAGCATCAAGAATTAATGAGGTAGTGCAATGTAAAATGGAAGGGAAAAAAACAATGGAATCATTAGACCAGTCATTTCAAGTCTGTAACTCTAAAATCAGAAACAATGGAGTGACATTACAGAACAAGGAACAGTCACTGAAGATCACCAGTTCTGGAACACAAGTAAGAGATAGTATGCAACAAAATGGTGGCACTAGTTGAAAGAGGTCTGGTTCAGGTGTTCTCCCTTAAGACTGAAATAGTCAAACTTTACTGATTAATAATAATACTGATTCTTGTGCAATACTCACTCTGAAGATCCAAAACATAGTCATCTCCCATTTCAAGTTCAAGATCTCTCTCCTGCAAAAACATACATGGCTTTATATACCATCTAATTTAAAACTGATGGGCTAATATAGCAGATTTAAAATCCACCTGCTGATTTCCTAATTAAGAGATGCCACTTACCAGTTTCCTCCTCGGCGCGTCTACTTCCATGCGTTTCTTACGTGCTACTGCTCCCTCAGGTATAAATGGCAGCCGCTCCTGAAATTAATGTGACAACACACTCCAATAAAAAAAGGTGGAAAAGTCTGAATCAGATTTTTTATAGTGCTATAAATGGCCATCACAGAATAATGTATTTCTAAAGCACAGAAAATCCCAAGCTCGCTCTCCCACCAGTAAAGGCAGTTATAGATAAAAAAATAAAGCAAATTTCACTGTATTAATCTGTTCCTGTGTTAAGATAACAGAATTCTTACCCTACTTAAGAAGTAATAGGAAATACACTAAAAAGTGTAAACACACAGCCTACCTTGTTATCCCTTTTGGTGGGCATGGCCAAGTGTAATCTATTCAATACTTCATTTACTTTATTTCCTTTCATTTTAGTGTCAACACGATGGGCCAACAGTCTGTCACAAGCCTGCAAGTGCACACGGCAATGTTAGGTAAGGAATGAAGCCTTCCTGACAGAACAAATGACACAGCAGGCTTTCAATCCCAAATACCTAGCTTCACATCTCTTCTTCTGTCTAATCTCTCCCTCCCTAGCTCTCAAGAAAGCACTGTATTATTTTATATATAGAGTATCACGGGAAGATGCATAACAACCCTTTCTTTTTTATTCACAATGAGCTGGGAGTAAGAGAAAGCAACAGGACCCAGAAAAGTATCACCAAATTTTTAAAAAAAACTATTTGTATGTCCTAATTTTCCACTTGCGACCAACAGGCTATAAAGGATAACATGCTTGCAGTTTATCATTATAATACACAGTTTAACTGAGACTAAATCCTTGCAAAGGAGACAAAGAAGTTACCTCTTTGGAATGAAACTGACAGAAAAGACACTTACCTCTGTTTTAACTTGCATTACACCTTCTTCCGTTAGAGTACTTGTCTCTATTACAGAAAATCCTTCTGCTTGGAAAGCTTCAAATATTTTCTAAAATAGAAACATTATCCCAAAGAATTAAATTCTGCCCATTTCTTAATATACCGATACATTAAGAACAGAAATTTTAATCCAGTATCAATATATGCAACTTGTTACTATTTTATTAAAAAGTGTTTCTAAAAAGATGATACACTTTGCAGCTACAGTTCTATTTAATCTGTTTCTTTTTTATAAGCAAATATCTCCTTTCTAAAAGGCACCTATAAATGACCCATAAGGCAGAAAGAAGAAAAGAGTAATAGAAATTCTACGTGTCCTTGAGCTTGTAGATACGAAAGAATTAGCCCTGCATATACACAATGTGTTGCTCAGTGGGACCTTCTACTGCGATTGTTCAGCAACACCTCTGAGCCTAGTGCTCACTGTCTCTGAACTCTCGCTGAAATGATTATTGAACAAGGCTAGTCAGTCTTGCTTCCAAATCTCTCACAGCGTCACAGATTTCTGAAACCACTAAGGACTTGCTTTCTGATCTGCGATATTCAGACAACGATATACATTAGACACTACCTAAGAAAGATGTGGGTTATGACCTGTAAAGCTACTTTCCATTACCCTGTTACAGTTAGATAAAGGAACGATCACACAGAACTTTTTGCCCAAGAGCAATGACAGCCATCCACAACGGCTGCACATATTTTTCTAAATGTCAGAAGACAGAAGGAGGTGGGAGAATTAGTCTAACCTGATTCTCTTCCGGAAGCTCCACAATCCTCTTCACATCACATTTGTTTGCAACAATTATAAGTGGCTAACAAAAAGAAAAAAAGTATAATTCAAGTTATCACGTTACAAAAACCTGTCGTTTATTACTAATGTAAACCAAACCTACCTTGTTAGCAAACAGTGGCTTAATATTTCTGAAGAGCTCTACTTGCTCCTCCAGACTATGCCCACACTGCTCAGACACATCCATCACATAAAGCACAGCAGCACGAAGATGTGCCAGCGCAGTTATAGCCTGCATCTCGATGGTGTTCCTATCCTCCAACGGATGATCCAAAATACCAGGAGTATCTACTACCTAAAATTAACATAACAAAGTCAGGCCTTAGATCAGGATAATTAATACACTATTTTAGAACATGTGCTTGGCTTCTGGTCTGTACTGTCTTGTTTAATAAGACAGCAATATTCTTTCCTCTCAGTCATAAGTAAGACTGTAAACTCAGCCAAACTGAGAATGTGAAAATGGAGTAATGGGAGAAGAATGAGCTTTCAGAATAACCAGCACTCCAAGGACTGCGAAAGCAGAGAAAGCCCTGGCCCAGAATTTGACAGTGATGAAAAGCGAGCTGGCTTTAGTTAATAATTCCATTTCCATTCTTCCTGCAAATTGAAACACACTCATAGATGAACATTTTTAGGGCAGATTTTGACTACTGCCCTCATTTGGCACACTGTACCTTGCACAGCTCTCAGACATAGTGTGTCTCTTCAAGACTCACATTGCAAAATGGCAAACCAGATTATAACCAGTTAATTTTTCACAGAAAATGCAAAATAGTAACAGTTCTTACTTGCCAGCGCAGATACTTATAATCCATGTGTCCCACAAAGAGAGATTTTGTGGTAAAAGCGTAAGGCTGCACTTCTACATCTGCTCTTGTAACCTGAAAACAATATTTATTCACATACATTTACTGAAAATTTCCTGAGGTTGCAAGCAGTGTAATCATAACTGTAATACAATTTCTTTGCTACAAAAAAATCCTAAAAAATGGTTATTCCGGCTTCTCTGCAAGCATTTTTCTATCAGAAAATACGTTAACAGGATATATGCATTTTGGAAAAGAATAATTTTTAAGAGTGAAACCTATCGTGATTTTCCATTCATCCCTCCAGGAATTTCAATCTCTACTCGCACATTTGAACTTGCTACCATTCACATCACACAGTGCTGTAACGATACCAAATTGTTTAGACGTTATCTTATTTTAATTATACGGTATCTCAGTATAGTTTCAAAAAAGCATTCCAATACCTTATTTATAAAGCTAGATTTTCCAACATTTGGGTAGCCACACAACAGAAGAGTTCGTGTATTGGGATCGATGGTTGGCAAACGAGACAAGTGTTGTCGCACTGAAATGTTGAAAAGATTTTATAAATATTTGCAATAATAAGAAGTTTTGCTGAAATGGAATAAATATGCATGTGCTTAACTGTTTGCATACAAATCCACAACTCCTCTGACATTTTAATTTGGTTTATCACTTATAAAAACATGTCATAGTTTGTAAACTCCACAGGTATCTACCTACCTACCTGTGGAAAACACAAACAGAAAATTAATAAATATTTAATAAATGAAGACCTCTGTCTTTGAGCTAGAATGACCCCATCAAATCAGGCAACATAACCTGAAGGAATAATAAACCTGCACTCATGAGTCATGTTTGGAAAACATTTAGAATTATTTTCCAAATATGTTAGTGAAAATAACAATAAATAAAAGCATGGCTGTGACTTCTAAGCAAGAAAAAAGTTTTGTAACTGTTGGTAATATCATAAAATGTGAAGTATTTTCAAAGACAAAACTGTTCAGTTAAAAAAGAAATTCTAAGTATTTGGGGATTTTGAAACCTTGTTTCCTCTGTCTCTATCATGTATTAAACACATTCTTCTACCTGTTTAAAGTATAAGAATAAATTTTATAACCTATTCTCACACCTTATTCTAGTGCATTTATAACACAAACCTTGCTCCAAATATTCCAAGCTTTGTTTCTGCCTTTTGATAATTGTGCACATCCGTCCCAGAGCAGCACGTTTCAGCTGTTTGCAGCGGTAAAGGGAATCACCGTATTTCATCAGCCGCACATAGTCTTTAGCCACGCTGTGGAGACAAGAAAGAAGAATTTAGCCAACGATCATCTGGGCAGGAACAAAATCGAAGAAATTAATGCCCCTTACTTGTCAATCAGATTCTTGGCAATATTAATCTGTCCCAAAGCCAGCTTGTAATGGTCTTTGTCATAGAGAACGTTCATCAAATCTGCATAAAAAGGATGGATATCCTAAAACAAAAGCATAAAATAAATTGAAGTCTAATATTTTCCTTCCTTAAGATGACTATTTACTGGCAACTATGTAAGTTCTTTTTTCTTCTCCAGTAAAACAACGTAAGTGACAACACGAGTCAAACTGTCCTCAATATCTTACACAAGAAAAATAATCTACTCGGTCATTAAATGCATAAATCACTTTGAATTTCTTCTGCAAACACATCCTGGACTCATTCATACGGAGCTTCCAGTTCATCTTTTGCATTGCATTGTAATACTTCATATTGCAGCTCTGAAAGGCTCTTTTTTAAAAATTAGCAACTCCAAGAAGCCCGCGGGAGTAGTTTCTAAAAGCAAATTCACACTATACCAGAAACACAGCACCAAGATCACTTCCTCCCTTTATTTAAGGGCTAGATTAAATTCTGTATGCGACTCGATAAGCAAGGTTTCTTCAATGCCCAAATAAATTCTTCAGCTTTCCAAGGAAGCAGCATCTTCAGTTCAAATTGTTTTAAACAAAATATTTCAGCTACTTATTTGCAGAAATTTCATCATGGGATGATCAACAAAACACAGAAGACATTTGTGGGAATTCTGCAGTAATACTCCCTGGATATAAAAATGTCAGGAAAAAACAGAATCAACAATTTCAGCATGAGCAGAAAACTGCCTATAAAAAAAGAGAAATGGATCCAGCTACAGTTTTGGGGAAGTCAGGACTACGTGCACCTTATCTCAGCGTGTTTCCAATACCATCCTTTAGGGGGCCAAGAATAATGTTTATGTTGTCAAAGTAACTTCTGAAGAACTGAAGATGGGAAGCAAGGTGATATCTTTGGATATTTCCTACTGCAAATATTTTCTAGGGAAGACTAACCACAAGCACAATTTACAAGTGCATAGACAAAAAAGAAATAAACAGACACAATATCCTTAGAAAACCCCACACCTTCTCTCCCTTCATTCAACAGCAACTTCTGGCAAATATGTTTAGTTGGCTAAAACCCTGTAAACCCCATCCTTCAATGGCCATCCACAGGTCCAATTTAGATTTCCTTTATGAGTTGGAAAATACTATTTTTGCAGAACAAGTTTACCTAAAATTACTCCCAGTAAAAATTACCTGAAATCTGTCAAAATCCTCTACACAGTGAATAAGCAAGATGTTGCTCCAGCCAAAATAAACTCAATTGAAACCAATACACTGTTGAAGTATTCCTGATGCTGTGAAAGCAAAGTTCCTTTATGATCAAATGACAAAACACTTACATCTAATTTGGGGAAATCTGTCAAAATCTGAGTGAGTCTATCATGGTAATTTTGTTGAGTATATTTGACTTTTCGCATGTAAAAGTGTCGAATCCGATGGATTTGATAATGTTTATGAATGACAGTTGGGGTCTTCCGCTGAGTCTTTGACAATGTCAAATCTATGAAGTCCTGCAATCAAGGGAACATGATTAATAATACAAAGGCATAGATTTTATTTCGGTGGAGGAGCACGCAGAGCAGCCACGCCACAGATGGTTTGCAACATATGTTTTAGAAGAGGTTCCCACCTCCAGGCAGTAACAAGCAGTTTGTGCATCCCGTGTCCGGTTTTCATTTCCAGTTAACCGAGGGCTGGCCTCCCCTCCACGCCTGCCACAGCAGCGGCTCGGGGAGAAGGCCCCCAGCCTGGGGGGGGGCACAT
>NW_010423415.1:17787-18224 GCF_000710305.1 Buceros rhinoceros silvestris
GCGGCTCGGGAAGAGGCCCCACGGCCTGGGGTGGGGCACGCCGGTGAAGCACAGCAGGCCCAAACTCCACCAGCGGCTCCGTGCACTGCCCTTGTAACTACAGCTCCCTCGTTAGACTCGGAGAGAACTTTGTTCCGAACGAGGGTAAGAACGACCCGCCTTCGGAACGCAGCAGGGCATTCTGTGGGGGCCACCGCGACACCCCCGCGGGGCTGAGGGGCAGCGCAGCCCCGGAATCCCTCCTCAGGGCGCAGTGCCCCTCTCTGACAGGAGCCTCACCCCAACACCCTACGCGGTACAGGCCGCCGGGGCCAGGCGCACTAGCCCAGGGCGAGTCCACGGGTCCGGCGGGAGGGGCAGGAGGCGAAGGCCGAGGCCACGCCGGCAGCGCGCAGGGAGGGGGTGGGGAGAGAAGGGTATCGCTCTCCCCAGGCACG
>NW_010423416.1:0-2890 GCF_000710305.1 Buceros rhinoceros silvestris
ATCCCCCACCCGCTGCCGCGTTGCGGGGTGCGAGATGTCTGCTGGACTCCGGGCGGCGCCGCAGCCCTTGAAACCCGCCGAGCAAACAAATATCCCCACCCTGCCCCGCCAGACTCGCTTCACCTCGTAACTCTAGCGAGGCGCCTGGGGCTGATGCTTCACAAGTGACATGGTTGTTTCTCCTTCATAAAAGATTTTTCAAAGGACAGGCGTCGCTCCCCGTTGGGGAGAAAGTCCCACAGAAGCAGAAGCGAGTTTTCTCCTGCACATGGCTACGGAATGGGGCCGGAATCGTTATTCTTTCAACGGTTAACTGGGTCCCGGAGGTGAAGTCGGGTGCCCCAGCTGAGGGAGGGAAGAGGAACATCAGTCAGGTTGTGCAGTCCTCTCTCAGCAGACACGTAGGTACATCCAGGGATGCTCGGTATCCACAGGAGCTTAAACCAGAGCATGAGCGATCCCCAGTACCTGAGCTGCGCAGAATTAGCCCTCGAACCCAGAACTCGTTGGAGACGAGGTGATAAGCGCAGAGGGCTCCCTACGGGAGGGAAAGGCAAATGTCCTCAGATGTCCTCCCCGTGCCCTTAAAGTCTGCTCCGCAGGTGAGGCAGGAAAGCGCCGGCCTCTCCCCTCTCCCCTCCCCTCGGCACGGTCACTGGACGGGGACCAGGATCGGCGGCAGTGTGCAGAGGAGGCAACGCTTGACGCCGGCCACGGCGCTGCGGACACGGATCGGCGAGGCAGCCGCGGTGGCGTGGCCGAGTGCTGCTGTCAGGGATGCTGGTCACCGAAAAAATCGGGACACAGCCCGGGATGGGGCTTCGTCTTACAGATACTTGGGGCACACCCCGAGATGGGTTTGGGAAGGGCATACAGGTGGGAAATAGGGATGGGGGCTCCAGTCTCTTCAATCTCCCCACAGATTTCTCTTGGAACGAATTGAGTTTTGCTGTCACGTCTAAATCCTACAAATGTGGCTGGCTTTGGGAGCAGATGCCTTCATTTTTTACGAGTCTCTTGAAGTTGTAACATTCCTAATCGACAGCAGATCTTCAGTGTGGAAAAGCGCAGCGTATTCCCTGCGTGTCAGTGCTAATAGTGGTTTTGTATCCCGTTCCCGGTATTAGGTTCCCCACCGTTACAAGTTGACATAGTGCAAATTAGCAAGGGACATCATAAAAATCCATCCGAGAATAAAGGGTTTGGAACAGCATACCCGTCCTAACTTAAACACCAGATATTTAAACCAAATGCACTTAACAAGACAGTTAACCTAAAACTTCAGTTCAATCGCCAGTGGGTTGACAAGTCCAAATATTTTTATTTTTTAACAAATACGTAAATACAAGACTATACGTTATCCAGCTACAGCTTCCAGTAATACTCTGGGATAGAATAATATCCCAACAACCCGCTTTGATTATAAACTATTTTCACGTGGGAATAATTTTCTGTGTCTTCCTCCCTCCTAGACACTGAGATCTTTTACTGCCCTGTATTTCGATGTTTAAGTATTTATTTTGGAATGATGGTTTCTGTAACCGAAAGCGCTTTTTTGTTTGTTCGTGGGTTTTTTTTTTGTTTTGGGTTTTTTTTTTTTTTTTGTTCTCTTAAAGGCAGCACGTGCAGGTATCATTGCTGTTGTAGTGTTTATCATCTCAACTAATCTTCTTCTTTTCTAAAGAAAATTGCGATTTTTGTTTTATTAATGCACGCACCCACCCCCAGCTACACCAAGATTCTTCCTCTGGGAAAAGAGAAATCTCCAGTTAGAAGAGCATATCTCCGTTCTGTTTCTTGGTTTGGGGACACTTGGGGATCTTACATTCGTGCTCTGACTCTTTTTGAAAATGCAAACTTACTCGGAGGAGTCAACTTACAGCATTGGGCACAGGATCGCACTCTCGACAGTTCGACCCCCAGAACAGGAATAAAAGTGCTAGGTTTTGGCTTCGGGATTTTCTTTTTTTTTTTTTTTTTTTTTGGGATTATGGGTTCTCAGGAGAGCATTGCAAGTGCTACACTAACAATTTCAGATGCAGACCCTTTGCAATAGTGCAATTTTCTTTGAAGAGGCATACATTTTAACGACAAATTTAATGATGAACATGGTTAAAATATGTGGAAGTAATAAGGAAGAAAGAGAGAAAGAAAGAAGACAACAGGGAGAAATGAGAGAGAACTGAAGAAACCGGGATGAGGGAACATCTTTGCTTTGCCTCTGCCTCATAAAAATGCCACTCGTTTGCAAAAGGAGGGAACGAAAATCTCTTGCCTGCCCAGCGCAGAGAGCAGTATTGGACTCCAGAATCTCCCCAGAAATAGACATGTTTTGAGGTGAAATGGCAGTGCTAGGATTTACTTCGCCACCCTACTGTCGTGTCCATGTCCGCTTATTCTGCAGGGTGATAACGTAGTGTTTTCTTGTTGATGATTTGGGTTTTTTTGTTTGTTTGTTTGTTTTTCATTCGGAGATGGGCAAAAATCGGTGTAATAACGGCAGTGACATGAACAATAATAATAATAATAAAACCCCCATACGTGTCCCAGAGCACGGTACCGTGTTACCCTGGTGGATCTGTCTTCACTAGCGTATTATATTACCCTGGTTGCCCGGGACAATGTAATACACACAAGCAATTTCTCCCGCTTCATGAATCTAAAGGAGTGTGAATGGATGGATGTATAGAAAAACAAATAAGCAAGGAGATTATAGCCTCAAGATTAATTATAAAGCACACTTAACCTTTTTTCTTTCGAGGGTTATTTTGCTTTGCTTGCTTCCCTCGAGTAGTCCGACTCCCCCCGAAACTAAGCAGATCTCTGCGGCTACCGATCCGCGGGGGATCCGCGGGACTTCGCACGCCACGGAACCTCTCCCGGGGTGCGG
>NW_010423416.1:2976-3327 GCF_000710305.1 Buceros rhinoceros silvestris
CGGAACCTCTCCCGGGGTGGGGGGAGAGACCCTCCCGAGCCGTGGGAGGAGGGACGGGAGGAAGGTACCGAGGTCAGGGGCGCTGGGGCTGACAGTGGGGACCAGGAGGGATGCTGAGGCGAGGGGAAGAAGCGGCTCTAACCGGAGGTAGACTGCTCACAGGTAAGCGGCTCCTGGGATACTTTCGGAGGATCTTCGCAGAGAGGAAGAATAACTTGTGATCCCCAAATCCTCCCAGAGGGAACAGATCCCTCCTTCCATCCTCCCTCCACTTTAAATTTTTTTTTCCCTCTTTTTGTGCCTTTCTCTCCCTCCCTCCCTGGGCAGATCCCGGTGAGTCCTGTCCCGCGG
>NW_010423417.1:0-896 GCF_000710305.1 Buceros rhinoceros silvestris
GCTGCGACACAGAACTGAGGTGGCAAAAGCAAGAAGGAGCCCTTAAGTACCCGCAGGCCTTGGGAATGTCTCGATGGGTGCTGGTCAGCCAAGACCAGGAGATGGCTTTGTGGGTGGAGGCCTCAAGTCATCCAGCTCTGCCCTCCTCCATTCCTACCCAGTCATCTTCTCTGTCTTCTGCTCCACTCGTGTGCGTCTGCGCAATTAACCCCGGTTTCTGCTTGGTTTGAAGTCTTAATCACCTCGTGCTTTCATTTGTTTGCTCTCTTCTCCCCCTCCCCGACATCTCTCTGACCGGATGCAGCCACTGGCACGTGTGTGAGCTGACGTGTGGCTTTCGGACCCCAGCCCTCCTCCCAGACAAAGTTGCTTGTCCATCCTGCCCAGCCTTTTGGAAGCCAAATAGCTGTGACCTTCATCTCATTACCGCTGCTCTCAAAGAGAGAGAGGTGACTAATGGGGCTCCATTGTGCGCTTCCCCATGAGTGGTGTTCCCTTGATCCAAGAATAGCTCCCAACCCGATCCGTTATGTGGAGATGAGTCACACAAAGCCGGTCCTGTGCAGCCAGAAAGTCTCGAAGCTGTTTCCCGATTTGGTGTGGATCTGACCGTCCCTGAACAGGCCAGGTGCTCCCTGAAATGCTCTCGTTGCAGCCTGGCTCCGCATTGAGTCCTGTGCCTGTCCCGGTCCTGGTGACAGCTGGTACTTGTAGGACAGAGACAACCACAGCAGCATCTCCTCACACCCTGGGTTCAAGCTCGCTGCCCGCTAAGACTCCCAAGAAGGGCCAACCCTGGGTCAGCTGCCCAGCAGGAAAGGCAGGTCCTTGGGCTGCAAGGTCCCCTTGGCTCCCCCGCCTGCCCGCTGCCTGCCCCCTTCGTTGGAGCAGGTACC
>NW_010423417.1:1089-3160 GCF_000710305.1 Buceros rhinoceros silvestris
GACATCTGGGAGGATGGCTCTGGCCGTGCGCTGTGCATCAGCCTTCGGGCAGCCTCGTCCCGAGACCTTTTGACCATGTCGTTTGGTTTTCAGGGCCGCCCTGGCCTCTGCCCACCAGTGCCACCCTCTTCCTCAGACGCTGAGCGTGCTGAAGAGCACCCCTCAGGTGAGGGGCATGCACACCATCATCAGGTAAAGCCCGCGCTGCCTCCGCTGGGGGGGGATGGGGCTCGGCTGCTGGCTGGGGTCAGCTCAGCTCGCTTTGGGCTCCCGAATCCCACTTAGAATCACAGAATCACAGACTGGTTTGGGTTGAAGGGGCGTTTCAAAGTCATCCAGCCCAACCCCCTGCAGGGAGCAGGGACATCTGCACCCAGAGCAGGGGGCTCAGAGCCCCAAGGGCCAACCTGACCTGGGATGGGGCCGGGGATGGGGCTGCTCCCTCTTTCGGTTTAACCCATCAGCCCTTGTCCTGTCCCAACAGTCCCTGATAAATAGGTGTGTGCCTTGCGATGTGGGGGCATGGGGCAGGGCAGATAGAGCCTGCCTGCAGGAGCTGTGCTGTGCTCCATCACCTCGCCAACAATTCTTCTGTCTTTCACCTTGAAACTGCCACCTCAGCTCCAGGCTCAGCCGTTGGGCCCCGTGTCAAGAAGATGCTGACAGCCAGGCAGGGGCAGGGGCATCCCCTGACCCCTGTCAGCATCTGCCAGGGCATGTTTTGGTCCCCAGCTTACACTGGCTTTCCTTCCCCTCTAGGAACAAGGAGACCAGCAGAGACGAGTTCATTTTCTACTCCAAGAGGCTGATGCGGTTGCTGATCGAGCACGCGCTCTCCCTGCTCCCGTTCCAGGTGGGTTCAGGGCTGTCGCTGGCAGGGTGCTGGGTTTCCTCTCTGATTCCGAACCTGTAACTGCTGGGGCACCGGGACAGTCCTGCTGTGGCTCCTCCAGCCTTCCTTGAGGTCATGGAGCAATGGCATGGCCCTGGGTGACAACTCCTTGCCAACACTCAGTTCTCGTGGGGGCAGACCAGCTCTCTGGTCACAGGTCTCCTTTGAGAGCCATGCCAGAGCCCCTGGTGATGCTTCTCACCTGTTCTTTGTAGAGTTGCACAGTCCAGACCCCGCAGGGACAGGACTATGAAGGGAGGACGTACAGCGGGAAGCAAGTAAGTGGAAGCAGAAGGTACTTCCTGTTGAACCCTGCCCCGAGGGGTTGCTCTGAGAGCCCCCTGGATGCAGGGGAAGGACACCCTGCGCTTTCGGGGCTTCCATCAGCTCTGGGTTTGGTGCCTGCTATCGTGAGGAGAAGACCGTGTATCATCGGGACAGCAGCAGGTCAGTGGCCAAGGGTGCCACCAGCAATGTCACTGTGCCACTGTTGCCCTCAGTGGACAGAGAGCGGCACAGCTCTCTTGAAGGGATGTGCTTTGGGGTTTCCTGCTGCAGTCCCCAGTTGGGGCGGCCCAGTGCCATACTGGGGTGGTGCGCACCTCCCACACCATGCCTTCCCGCTCCCCCGCGCCGTGTCCTCTAGATCACGGGGGTGTCTATCCTGCGAGCGGGCGAGACCATGGAGCCGGCGCTGAGAGCGGTCTGCAAGGACGTCCGCATCGGGACCATCCTCATCCAGACCAACTGCAACACGGGCGAGCCGGAGGTAAAGCCCTGGGCGGCCGAGGGCGTCTCCCGTGGGCAGGGGGGGACGCGGGTATTTCCTGAGAGCTCTTCAGCCACCCAAGAGCTGGTCGTGGCAGGGGGTGAGTGCTCAGAAAGTGGTTTGAAAGCTCCTCACGTGGGCTTTGCCAGCGTGTTTGTGCACGCAGGGGCTGGGTTGCTCTCCAGGTGTTCGCAGCAGCGCCTGGCTCCAGGCCGGCAGCCAGGGTCCCAGGGATGGAGATGCACGGAAGATCCTTCACCCCTCTAAGAGGAGAGCTCAGGTTGCTCCATCCACCTGCAGCCCCTAAGCTGATCTCTCTTCCCCCCGCCCAGCTCCACTACCTGCGGCTGCCCAAGGACATCAGTGAGGACCACGTCATCCTGATGGACTGCACAGTCTCCACGGGCGCA
>NW_010423417.1:3294-5271 GCF_000710305.1 Buceros rhinoceros silvestris
GCTGCTGGTATGAGGATGGGTGCTGCAGAGGGCGGGTGGTTCGCTCCCAAGTAACGTCCAGACCACCAGCCACAGCCAGGCTGAGGGGCTTTGTGCTGAAAACCTCCTCCTTGCAAAGGAGGGTGTCACGGGAGACGACACAAGCTGGGGTGACTCTGTAACCAGGCGTCAACAAAGCCACCCCTTCCTCGTGTCGTGACAGCCTGGGTTCAGCTGGTTTCTTGGTCCCAGCTGGTCACAGAGAGGGGAAGGAGTGGCTCCAGGAAGACCCTTGAGTGCTCAGAGTGCTGCTCCCTGCAGACACGGCCCATGACATGCCTCAGGTACACCTACCCTGAGCTGTCTCTGTCTTGCCTGTAGGATCATGATGTCCCAGAAGACAAGATCTTCCTCCTCTCCCTGCTCATGGCAGAGATGGGTGTCCACTCGGTCGCCTACGCTTTCCCCCGGGTGAAGATCATCACTACAGCTGTGGATAAGAAGGTGAACGACCTTTTCCGGATAATCCCTGGCATTGGTGAGTATCTGGAGTGGACTTGGGATTTTCAGTGCTTCTGGCCCCCTCCCCAGAGGAGCCGAAGCCCAGGTTGTCAGCAGCAGCTTAGGTCTGCCCTTATTTCACCCGCGGACCCACTGCCTCTCCCAGCTCCTGCTGCCACGTGGCTGTGGTGCGCTCTGAGAGCTGTCAGGCAGCCAGACCTTGGCAGAAGGAGCCGTTCCACGTGCCACAAGCCTCCTCCAGCCCCAGATGGAGAAGCTGAGCTGGGACAGCTGCAGCAGACCTGTGCCCACCTCATTCCCTGAGCTGCCACCTTAAACAAGCCCATCTAAAAGAAGCTCCCTCCGTTCCGTCCTCACCTCTGCCGTGCCAGGAGACACCCCTGCCATGAGCTGCTAAAACAGCCTCCAGGCTGCTCCAGTTCTGCTGCTACACGACTTTCAGTGCCGCACAAGCTGTCGGATAAACCTGCTCTTGTTTCCTCTCCTGCCGGGACGGGTCCCTGCGTCCCTGAGCTGCTCCCTGAGTCTCTCTCTTCCTGCCTGCAGGGAACTTTGGCGATCGGTACTTCGGGACGGACGCTCCTCCTGACTGGAGCGACGACGAAGATGCTCTGAGCACTTAGCTGGATGTGGAGATGCCGCTGGCACCAGGCAGCTTCAGCACCGCACCTTAACCCCTCTGTCGCGGGCAGATCCCTCCTCCCTCCTCACCCAGCATAGATATTTTTTTCAAATCTTACATTGGAGATCTAAGGCATATTTTTTCAAAGAAACACAAATCCTAGTTTGACTTTGTGGACAGTCATGTGTCCCAGCATAGAGCGGAGTTAATTTATTTTAATTTAAATATTTGCCTATATAACTTATTGGAGATATTTTATAAAGGAAAATAATAAATTTTTTCTCTGGTTTTCTGGAATGGAGCCCTTCTTTGTTACGCCCCAGAAAGATTCACAGCCCGTTGGGGCAGCTGCCCGGGGAGGGGAGATAGACTCATAGGTTCGTTTAGGTTGGAGAAGACCCTTAAGGCGGAGTCCAGCCACTAACCCAGCTCTGCCAAGGTGCCACGAGTAGCGGTGGGAGGTCAAGACCTGCTGGCGAGGAGCAGACTGACCCCGCGGCCCTGCAGCCCTTTGTACACCGCAGGGAGAGCCTGTCCCATGGCATGGGCTCACTCTCCCTCCCTCACAGGGAGGAGAACCTTCACCTCCTGGGAGCTGGTGGGGACAGAGAGCACCCTGCTAGGACAGGGGAACTCCCTGGAGACCAAGGTCTGCCTGCAGCAGGGCTGTGAGCGGGACAAAACCCCACCACCCCCATTCCCCAGCTCCCTCCTGCTGCCTTTCACCCAGGAGGCAACACCACGTCCTAGACCCAGGTGACGGGTTGGTCCAGAGGACAGGCAGTTCTCCGGGTCTCTGAGGAAGCTGAAGCTCCGCTTGGGTCACACCACGCTGTAGCTTAAGAAGCAGCGAC
>NW_010423417.1:5900-7053 GCF_000710305.1 Buceros rhinoceros silvestris
GTTGATAGCTCAGTGTGGGCTCAGGTGTGATGAGCCCGAAATAGCTGCTACCGCTCTGCAGTATGTTGTATAAATTCTCGACTAAATTTAAAAGGAAACACACGGCCGGGCTCCTGCGAGCGCTGGGCAAAAGCATGAGCCCCCGGCTTGAAAGCCACGCGCCGAGCCAGTGCTGACACTTGATTAGTTCTGCTAAAAATAGCTCCTTGCGTAGGTGGAAGAAGAGCTCGTAAGCACAAACACGGGAGGACAGGCAGACACGGGGGTTTTGGATGGGGCACCAGGTGACAAGGGACATCAGCAGCTCCAGACCCACGGAGGGGCACGTCTGCGCCCTGAGTCCTTCCTCCAGGCTGCAGCCGCCAGCGCGGGAGCTCAGCGCCGGAGAAGCTCGGCGTTCTCTCCAGACAATGCTCAATGAATGGCACCATCATCCGCCACGCACAGAGCACCAGCAGCCCCGCTTGGAGCAGTGCGGTGGCCTCCGTGAGGGACACGGGACAGCGGGGGTCTTGGGCAGGGTTTGCCCTCAGGGGGTGAAGATCCTCATGACAGAGGTGGGGGAGAGCACCTCTTCTCCCCTAGCATCCTTCATCCACATCCACGCAGCCAAACTCCTCGACACGTGGTGGGTGCTGCTGCTTTGTGCCCCCGCTGACAGCCCGCGGTGGCTAACGCGGAAGCGGCCCAGGTGGAGAAGCACTGGGTGCCATGCGGCTGTGACCCACCATGTCGAGCAACAGAGGGTGCCTTGCACCCATGGTCCATCCCATGGCCCCGTTGAGCCTTGCATCCAGGGCAATTCTTGCTTGGTGGCTAACGCGGAAGTGGCCCAGGTGGAGAAGCACTGGGTGCCATGCGGCTGTGACCCACCATGTCGAGCAACAGAGGGTGCCTTGCACCCATGGTCCATCCCATGGCCCCGTTGAGCCTTGCATCCAGGGCAATTCTTGCTTTTAACCCACCACATCCACTGCTTTCCTCCGAACGTCTGCCTTTTTCCTCAGCAGGTCCACGTTTTTCCTCAGATCCACGTTTTTCCTCAGTAGGTCCATGTTTTCCCTTGGATCTGTATTTTACCTGCATAGATCCACATCTGCCCTCAGCAGAGCCGCATTTCCCCTTGGCACATCCCCTTGGCACGATCCACGGT
>NW_010423418.1:0-10365 GCF_000710305.1 Buceros rhinoceros silvestris
CCTGTATCACAGCTAGTTGCCACACAAAACATCTAGGAAGAGCTTACAACTTTAAAAAGTGTTGTATAATTTCCTGTTTTGCATTAAGTGACTTTTTGCAGCAGGAACATTAAACAGAGAATGAAAAAGGAGGGGTTAATTAACAGGCAACAAATTTCAAAGTGCAAGGGGAGGAAAAAATACAATAATAAAAATTCTTGAAGATACAGAAGTTTTGCACGTTACATTCAGTTAATTGTCAGAGGTCTCTGACTACCTGATCAAGATGAGGACAGAGGTTATAACATTAACTCTTCAAATCAATATCAATACTATATTCTATAATTTCTTCCTTAATAACTGTGTTGTCAAGCTACTGTTTTAATTGTGTTGCTAAGGCATTGTGAACTTTCTTTTTAATATCTGGCTCATCTATTCAGGTAGAATGGACAACAGTAAGGAAGTAAAGTGCACCAGAAGCCACATAATGGCAGATGGTTGATTTTGTATGCAGTCTACCTGGATTTCTACTGCTCTTGCACATTATAACGAGACTGAGGTGATTACTCAGCATATGTGAGGTGAGAGTAAGCCTCCTACTTTCAGAGATAATTTTATTTCTTTCACAAAGTTTCTGTTGAATAGATGTTTTCCAAATAAATGTTAAAATACTTCTAAAATGATGCAAAATAAAACAGAAAGGGGCAAGACATAACCCACACTCTAGCTTCTCTACATAAAAATAAATAAATTTTTGTTCTTGAAATCTGTAGAAGATGAGAATTATCATCTTATTAAGAAACGAGAGAAACAGGTAACTGAATTTTATGTACAGATATGCTTTCAGTAGATCTTAATAATTCCTTTTTTTGTTAGCTGCTCTTCTCTCTCTTCAGGAAAAGCTGTAAGAATGTGAAATGAGTTATGACTCAATTACAACTTCATTTCCAAGCAAGACTCTTTTTTTGGTGAGGAGATGGGATGATGAGTTTTGTTTTGTTTTGTTTCCTTTCTTTTCTTCTAGTGTAGCTATGTACTGGCTTTGGCTAGATTAAGTTAAATTTCTTCACTGCAGCCTGAATGGTGTTATGTTTTAAATTTCTTACCAGAACAGTCTTGATAACACAGGAATCTTTTGCCTGTTGCCGAGCAGTGCTTGCACAGCACCTGGCCACCTCTGATTCTCACGCCTCCTAAGCAGCAGGTAGGCTGAGGATGAGAAAAGAGTTTGGGCGGCGGGGGGGAGACGACACAGCTGGGACAGTTGACTGAAACTGACCAAACAGATATTCTCTAGAAGTCATGCAAAGCAATAACACTTGGCAGAGACGGAGGGGAAAAGTTCTTCCAAAGTAGCTGTTGGTCATAGAAGGACTGGACATCGGTCTCCTGGCATGAGTGATTGCTTTTAGAATCCCTTTTTTTTTCCTTTATTTTTTTTTCTTCCTTTCATTGTTAATCTGTCATTATCTCAACATATGAGTCTCTGAAGGGACTTTGGGGTTTTTTTGACCATTTTGTTTTTTCTCTTCTGATTCTTTCCCTCATGGTGCCAGGGGTGAGTGACTGAGCAGCTGGGTGGGAGCTTAGCTATCAGCCAGGGTCAATCCATAAGAGTATGGTAGAATAAATTCTGCAAAAAAGACTTTCCATCTTTGGAATACAGCTATTTTGAAAGAAACACTAAACAAATAAGCTCATGGACTGCATTTTCAGGGAACATCACAGCAGTGACAAAAGAGATTTTTTTATTCACATGAATGGACTGTTATTTGTATGGATGAATTATTCATTCATATGGACTGAAATTATATAAAAATTCCAAAGATATTACCTAACTAAATTTAAGGAAGTGACTTTGGAATATCTGCCCTTAGCTCTAATACATAGAAAGTTTATATCTTTATGTTGTTTGATCTAACTTAGTGGAAATTAATAAGATAGTACTGTAAAACATTATTTTGAAGGAAAACTTTACAAAGATACAGGAGAATTTGAAAGATGGTAGCTACATGCTTAGTAGCTCATGTTCCCTCATTTCTCTCTATTTTACAGAAAGAGGGACCTAATTAAATCTCCATTAGAACAAATGGAATTTGCCATTAAACTCTTAATTTATTTATTATTTTTAAATAATATAACTCTGACAGTGAGCACAAGGTGACCTAATTGTTCTGAACTCTTCATAGTCTCTTTTCCAAAAACTTTATGTACTCGACTACTGCACCTAAATAAAAACCTACATAGCAGATGATATGTCTGTATGGAAGAAGTCCTGAATATAAGATTAAGTCTGAAAACAAGCCCCAATGACAGATGAAGGACAGTTGTAAGAGTAGGTTAACGCACTAGTTTTCCTTTACAAAACAGAACAGGAGCCTTTTTGGCTACAGCTGAAATCACGTCTGATATTCTCAGTCTTATTCTTGGTGCAGCTATACATATAGCATAAGGTGATCTGTAGTTACTTCTCTGGGCCTAATGCTGAGTCACAGAACTCTGCAGAAGAGATTCCAGTGACTTTGAAAGACAAAAGCCTGCAGTATGATACTTGCAAATGGGTTTGCCATTTAGGAAAGTTTGCAAAGTATCTGCTTTTCCACTGGTTCAGACTGTCTCAAGAGCTGAACACACATCGTTCCTTTTTCAATGTTTTTGTCAGACTGTCAGATTACATTACCAAATGAAAATTTGACTTCTTCTCTGTAAAAACAGGAAATGACAGCATAATTTCAGGTTTGTCTTTTAGGGTGAGAACTCTACAGAGCAGATCAGAAACATGGTTACACATAGAATTTCATGGTACAGTACTGGAGGGCTTTCAAATTAAGCTTTTCAAATGTCATAATTTGGTGTAGATTTATAAGAATAGAGTTAATATAGATGAAACTATTTTTACTTTAGCTCAGCTCCTTTGGTTATAAAATAGATGTTTCTGTATGGTCTGTTAATTTAACTTGTCATAGTTCTGAAATTATAGATGTGCAATGTTGTGTTGAGTTGCACCGATAGCCATGTTTATGCTCAGTGTCACATTGAAAGACATCTGAGAGCATTGCAGGAGATGCTTTCATATGTTGAACAATGAAGAGAAAGGGCACATAGACATACCAGGAACAGCAAAGCTAAAAGGCAGCTGCTTTCATCTTCGCGGTGCATATCTTCATCAAAGTTGTTAACAGTGCCTCAGGTATAACATCTGTCGTGGTTTTGGTCCACCAGGCTGTCAATTAAACAACACGCAGCCACTTGCTCACTCCCACCCTGCTGGTGAGTTGAGGATGAGAAAATATAACAAAAGGCTAAAGGATTGAGACAAAGACAGGGAGGGCTCACTCACCGGTTATGATCATGGGCAAAAACCAGTTTCAGCTTCGGGAAAAAACTCATAAATTTAATTTAAATAACACTAATTTACCAATCAAATCAAAGTAGAATAACGAGAAATAGAACCACATATTAAGAACACTTTTCCTCCACTCCTCCCTTCTTCCCAGGCTCAGCCCTGCTCCCAATTTCTCTACCTCCTCTCCTCTAGCAGCACAGGGGGATGTGGAATGGGAATTGTGGTCAGTTCATCAGACATTGTCTCTGCCACTACTTCCTACTCAAGAGGAGTAATCCTCACACTCTTTTTCTGCTCCAACGTGGGGTGCCTCTCATGGGAGACAGTCCTCCATGAACTACTCCAATATGAGTCCTTCCTACAGGGCTGCAGCCCATCACAAACCGCTCCAGAGTGGGTCCCTTCCACAGCGTGCAGCTCTCCCAGGAACAGGATGCTCCAGTGTGGGCTTCCCTTGGAGTAAGGGCCAACTTCACGTGCAGTCACCTGCTCTGACATGGGGTTCTCCACAGGCTGGAAGTGGATATCATCTTCATCATTAACCTCCATGGGCTGCAGGGGGACACAGCCTGCCAATTCACTATAGGTTGTAGGGGAATCTCTGCTCAAGTGCACCTACCCCCCTCCTTCCTCACTGGCCTTGCCCTCCATGGGCTGCGGGGGGACACAGCCTGCCAATTCACTATAGGTTGTAGGGGAATCTCTGCTCAAGTGCACCTACCCCCCTCCTTCCTCACTGGCCTTGGTGTCTGAATAGGTGTTTCTCTCACTCCCACTCCTCTGCTTCAAAAACTTGCCCAGCAGGTTTTTTCTCCTCTTAAATATGTTAATGGAGAGATGCTTCCACTGTTGTTGATTGGCTTGCCCTTGGCTAGAGGTGGGTCTTACTTGAAGCCAGGGAAGCTGCTACAAGCTTCTTTTAGGAGCCACCCCTGTAGTCTCTCCCCCATGACCAAATATCTCCCACCTCACACAAACCCAACACACATCCCTCTGAGAGGTGGTTTGTCTCATAAGCATTCAACACAGCATCCTTATCTATATATCTGCCTCACACTTGATTTTGTCTCTTGTTCTATGAAAATTTCTAATTGGCTGGGTCAGCAGAGCAAATGCTGTGTGCTGGGGTTTGTCATTCAACAGCTTCTCTTTCCAAAGAAAAGCCAAAAGGATAATGGCTAGGTTATCCCAGCTTCATTTGTTCTCTCATTTAAGTTAAATGGGTGTTACACCATTTCAGGCCTTGATGTCCTTTCAGTAAGGGTGATTGTCCTTTTAGACAGCTCTGGGTATGTCAGGGGTCTTTTAATAATGGATAAAAATGTGTGAACTACTTTCTGCAATGGGACAAGACAACTTCTGACAAGATATGACAATGTACAACCTATCATCGGTCTCTTGTGCTTAAAGGTACAGCAAAAATCTGCAAACATACAGAGAGAAAAGGCAGCTACTTTGCTATAGCTGTCTATGTGCAGACGGTAAATACGGTGTGATTTAAAATACATTAGTAGTGAAAGAAGGGTGACATATCATATATCTATTGTAGGTTAGAATGTATAGAGACATAGCTGTCAGTTTGACAGTGAATAGTCATGATAGTTTCCCATCATTATGCAAGCCTGTTTGTGCAGCAGTGAAGACTATTAACGCTCCTGTAATAATTACTTACATATGAGCTTTGCTGTAGTAATCTAAAGTGATCACCACATTACGATTCCACAAAAAATAAAAAAACCTCTTATGTTGTTGCATAGTGTATAAAAATATTGTAAGCTAGATTGCAGAATTATACACAAATGATTGATTCTTAAAAGGCCACAGTGACGATTTATTTTATCTTTTCCAGTGCTGATTGATTGCAAATACCTCTTTTTTCCCCAGCATTAGTTAGTATTTGTAAAGTACTGCTATATGTGAATGTGCAAAACAAGTTGCCTTCTGTACAAAATCAAAATATACATATGTGTATAAGTAAAAATGAGTAGAACATTTTCAGAACTAAAATACAGGAATACTTTCCCATGAATATTATCCATTTGTGCGTTCTCTGTTCACTGTGAAGGTATTCAGAAGAAAGAGCTGAAAAACTTTTCATATAAACACCCCTTTGTGAACACTTCTTCTTAAATCACATCTGAAGGATATGCAATTAGACACTTCTGATTCTGTGTTTAAGGGGGGAAAAAAATAATTTCAAAGCCTTCAGAATAGGCATTTCATACCTTTTCCCTAAGATTTAGTTTACTCATCTGATTTATTTAGCAAATTATGTCCAGATTGCAGTAAATCTTCAATGTAGTTGACTTGCTATAGTAAGTAAATAAATAAAGCTCCATACTCTGTTACTAGAGCTATTTAAAATACAATAATTCAGGCAATGATTCTCAGATTTCAGTGTCACTAAGAAATAATTTGGAAGCATTGTTTTTTTCCCTCTGGTGATCTATTCACTATTGCGTAGTGTTGAGAATGGATTCTTCATTTTGATAGTTCAGTGTTTAGTGTTCTGAGTATTACTGATCACTAAAGGAGTATGTAGTTTGAACTCTTCATTCACTTTATGTTTAAGTGTTTCCTTTACTACAAAGGACGAAACCGGTCATGACTAGGGAGACAATTTAAATATTTGGTGTATGTTGTCACACCATGTTTTCATTGGTTGATGTCTCAAAAAAATGAAAACAGTTTATATGAGAGTAACTTATTATAACTCACTGGACGAAGATTTGTATTGCTTTCCCTTTTCTAAGCAAACATACAAACACATAAATCAGTTCTTAAAGATCAGACAAAACACCAGAAAACAGTTACATTTCCCTAAGGAATATTTCTGGTTTACTATTTTATTTTTCTTAAATACAAAGTTTACGTCTTGAAAAGCAGAGATAGATACTAAAGGTTTCTCCGGAGATACTTCAGAAGGATGTGAAAATGAGCCTTTTAAATGTACTTTGTGTTGAGAAGATACTCTATCCTTCTTTCATCTATCCTGAGATCTATCTAACTTCTTTCAGTTCCTTCAGTATTCATATCTGTTTGAATAATCTCTCTCAAAATGACTCCAAGCCACTCTGTTTTTCACCTGTTCTTAACAGAATGAAAAGAGGAATAAAAACCTTAATGGAAAGCGCTTTGAAATCATGTTTTAGAATACAGGTTTTCCCAGAACATAGTAAGATGTAGGCTTCCTCCATGTCTAATTAATTCCGCTTTGCTTTGTAAGCAGCATATCCATGCTCTGGCTTTTATACTTTTCAAATCTGCTGAAGTATCTACAATAAAATAATTGCAGATGATCTTACAGGCCATGCTCTAGCTCTGTTTTGAGTGCAGAGCTTGTGAAATCCTCAGATCAGGTGTTAGCAAAAGCATTTCCAATTTATTCCACTTCTGTAAATAATATCCCTTCCTCACTTGCTATGTGAAGTCTGTTCAGCTTTTAACCCAAAGCTTGTAATTTTGTTCTAGTTGCTTTTGGAAAGGCTTATTGATGTGTTTATCATGTAGGCTATAAAATGTTTGCCTACTTTTTAAAAGTGTAGTTGCACAGATGTGCTTATCTGGCAGCTCTTCAAGACATTAAGAGTAGTTTCTGGTTCAATGTTGTAAGCAGGATAATATGGTTTTAATTAGTGTATCTACAACTCCAACCACAGGACCAATAATTAAATCAGTATGGTCCAATTACTATTTCAATCAGATTCAGATTTTATAACCTTCTGTCTAATACTGTCTTCCTTGTTTTAAGCATCAAAACTGCACCAAGGATGTTGTTAAATATTTGGTGTTGTAGAGCAGGCTGCGAAGGACTGTGTCCAACACAACCTCTGAGACTGTAATGTGCCACCATTTGCCAGGGTGGGGTTTTGGTAGGGCAGCAACAAGACCAGCAGCCCACTATCCAGCAGTACATAACATGGAATTATTCAGCAGGGTGGTATTTTTCAGCTGCATAGTGATTTCTGACCAAAGATTCCTATTTTAGCTCACATATGAGTGCATGCAAGAGCACGCGCACACGCACAGGAAGAACGATGATCCCCATCCCTCCAGCGTCACATGGACCCCTGGCAATTGGGGGCTTGATCTGATTGCTCAACCTGCTGGGGCCTCTGCTCCTACATGTGTGAGAACTCTACCACAGGCTCAGCTTGCTGCACCCTGTCTGATGTCCAGGGCTGTGTGCTTGCCCCACCCCAAGGGGTTAAATTTTTAGCTGAAGTTTGGAAAAGATGATTTGCATAAATCTCCAAAATTATAACAATTGAGTTATTTTGCAAATCAAAGCATTTTTGAACAGTCTCCTTGTATTTGTATGGAATCCAAGAATTACTTTGCTATGGCTTAGAGTATAGTCCCAGTAGTGACTTATGATAATATTTTATTCTTAAGGTTCTATTGCCATTTCTAATATGTATACTTCACTTCCATATGCAATTCACCATCTCAGCATTATTATGCAAACTTTTGAGAGGTGTTTGATTGTCAGTGTGTTGTAATCCACCACTTTTCTGAGAGAAAATGAAAAAAAAAGTCCAAAAGAAAAGCTAAATTGAAACTTAGGAAGAAAAATTTTTGTGACAGTAGCACATTTTTCCTTCCTGAAAATAAAGCAGAGGCAAAAACAATAACAAAAAATGTTTAAAAGAAATCTTTATTTCCCTCTTAGTGTAATTACTTCTACAACCACTATGGAAGTATTAAAGCTGTTAAAATTAATGCTCATAGCTGAAAAACAGATGATTCAAGTCATTATGCAGCAAGTACCATACAGCTTTAATTTTTTCATAATGCTTCATTTGTCAAGAGGACCTTGAGGACTTTTCCTGTGCTGAACTCAATTTTTCTGTTGAATAAGATGAAAACTGTAATAGTTTGAAGAAAATGGTTATTAGTATAAGATCAGCATGTTGTTTTTCTCAGTAATGACACATTTGGTTTGATGATGCCGCAGACACTCCCCATTAGCATAGTATTTTTTAAATAAATAATTAGAATATGAGTGTCAACATGAGACCAAATATGTTGACAAAAAGAAAAAGAAAGAGAGATAGAAAGATTGGGTTTTTCAGTCATTCCATTTTATCGCATAGTGGCTGTATTCCCCAAGATACAGATAAAGCTCCACACAGTTTAAGAGACACTTTGTCGGATTAATATCTTAAAATAATTTGAAAAAAACCCCACAAAGCTGATAACATCAAAAGACTACATTTTTTGAGAATGGAGATACATTTTTGTTTAAATTTTCTGGAGGTAAAGGAAAATATTTTCTAAAGGTGACATTCACAGAAGGAAATATGCTTTGTCCAGGACAATTTTCAGCCTAATGATAAGAGAAAAAATGTTTATTAAAGAAACTTTAATAAAAAAAAAATCACTACATTTTTTTGTTTGTTTTTTTTTTTAAGACAAACCAGAAGCTCTATGGAAAATTATGAAGATGGAAATACCTGTATCAAGTTTGACAAGCTATTTTTTTTTAGGCAGAATGAACTGCTCCTAGAATCATAGAATTGTTTAGATTTAGAAAGATCTTTAAGATCATTGAGATAAACTGTTAACCCAGCACTGCCGAGCCCATCACTGAACCATGTCCTTAAGTGTCACTTTTAAACACCTTCAGGGATGGTGACCCAACCACTCCCTTGGGCAACCTGTTCCAATGCTTGACAACCCTTTCTGTGAAGAAATTTTTCCTAATGTCCAATCTAAACTTTTCCTGGCACAGCCTGAGGCCATTTCTTATTGACTTGTCTCTTGTTAGTTGGGAGAAGAGACCAACACCCACCTAGCTATAAGATCATTTTGTGTAGGTGTATAGAGCAATAAGCTCTCCCCTAAGCCTCATCTTATCCAGACTAAATAACCCAAGTTTCCTCAGCCACTCCTCAAATGCCTCCTTAATTACTACTATAATAGAAGAAACCTGTAGTTGCTACTGTCAAATTATAAAACGTAATTGTTAGGTTGGGCCTTCATAATGATAAGTCAATGTTTAAACCTTTGTGGTGTACAAAAGCAGCTTCAATACTGAAATGCAAACAAATTATCCATGTATCCAAAATGTTTTTAAAATAATGTAAGGATTGAGAATAAAGACAGACTGAAAAAAGACTTGAAAATGTGGAAGCCATAAATAGAGATTATAAAGATTAAACCAACCATATTAAATGCTTCATTTCTCCATTTAGCCAATAGAAATTTTAAAAATTATTAATTTTTCTCTTTGTGATACATCTGCCATAGTGAAAATCGGAGCTGTGCCAGTATTCTGCGGGTAGGACAGATCATATTGATGTATAAGCACACAATAGATCTGGAGCAGTTTCTGAGGTGTAGATAATTCTATCTGGTTTTGGTATTAATATCAGTGCATTAAATTGTCTCTGGTTGCCCAGATTTCTTATTTTCATACAGGCACACAGCATTTATCAAACATAGTAACTCAGAAGTCCATTTCTCTGGAGCCACCATTAGACAGAGGTTAACAAGTAGACGTTGTGGGTGTCAGGACTTGTCAAGTTAAAGCCATAACCTTCCCACTTGTGTCAAAGACTTGAAAAATCGGGCTGCTGCAGGCAATGTCAGGAGAAGTGTGCCAGTGACTAACATAGATCAGAGCAAAACCTGGTGCCCAGGGTGGCCCAGGAGACATCATTGCGACCTCTTTCTTGGTGTCTGTTTTCCAAAGGAGAGTAGAAGAACTTTTCACTATATTTCTCCAGGCTGCATGGTAGCACCTCCTAGGATGTAGATGTCCTTAAATCAGTGGTGAATACAATGAAAAAAGTTTTACTAAATTCTTGGTTCTTGAGACTACAGGCTGAATCTAGGTTACATTTTCAGGCTCTTCCTTGAAGTTATGAAAGCTAAAGACTAATTTATGTCTGTATATATTTGTATTTTTTAATATATATATACTTTTTTTTTTTACATTCTCAGAAAACTACTGGTCACTGTTATTTTAATTGAACATGTGGCACTGCAAAATTCACCAAGAAATGATATGCTTTAGCATTTTTAAGCATTGTAGG
>NW_010423418.1:10478-11655 GCF_000710305.1 Buceros rhinoceros silvestris
AAAAGTTTTCTGCCACATAGCATAGACATTGGATTGAATTGATCTTCACTACATGTTTGCCAGAGGTCTTTCAAGATTCTTCCTATTACCAAGGTTTAACATTGATGTAATAGAGATGTCCTGAGAGTTAACAGATTCTATATGCAGCTATTAATTAATAATGAAGGTATTTTCTATCCTCACATTGCATAAAAAGTACCTGAGACAAAAGAGAAGAAAAACTTTAAAACTTTTGATAGCTAATGGCCACCTTTCTGCCCAAATTAACTCATGCTCTGTAGATCCTCTCTCTAAAATGGATCATTGAGCAGTTACCTGGTTCTACTTATACTTTCAGCAGCTTCTAAAGGCACTAAAATTCTCTCGGAATGAGAGCCCATGCACAAAGGTGAACAGTGCTCATGTGCATTCAGGGCTGATCAGAGAGTACAGAAAAAAGTCATACTCCTGTGCATCAGTTATTGTAACTTCTAAAGTAAAAGGCAATTTTCTTACAAGAATACCACTTTGTAGTATCCGCATTGGCTCCCAATCAGCCAAACACTTACGCTAGACTAAGTTAATACTTTGATCAGAGAAAAAAGATTCGAAATCAGATGTTTCTGCAGATTCTGTGTTCAATCAATGGCCACCAGTTTCTTTCTTTTGGCAGTACTGTGTTGATATCTTTTTCCCTCTTTCTGTTGCACATGTATCCCACCCAGTGTTAAATGCTGAACAGAAGCACCTGTTTCAGGAGAGAAATTAGGCTGGGTCCTTGAATGCAACTCATTAAAAACAAGTACATCCTTCCCTTGACTATGAAGGGACCTCATGGATGCTTTTCTTACAAGTTAGTTAATTCCTCAGTAAAGCTTCTCATCAAATTTCTCCTCCGCACACACGCAAAACTTTGGCCCCCCAAAGTACTTATCTCCAGAATCATTAATAATTGCTGCTCACAGATTGGAAGAAATTACTACATCAGAAGGAAATTTACTAATATTCAGACAAACTACTACACAAAAACTGTAAGATCCAAGTGTTGTTACAACACTGTGCCTGTGAGGCTATTGTACCTTTTATGGTCTTCCCTTAATAGCCTTGCTCTCTACCTTCTACTCAGTGTATTTCCCAAGACTGTGCATTTCTTCTTTCTTCGTTCCATCACTAGATCATATAGAGTTTAGGCGGTGGC
>NW_010423419.1:0-6454 GCF_000710305.1 Buceros rhinoceros silvestris
GCAACACCCGGCAACACCGGGGAGGAAAACTCCCCATTGTGAGTGGAAGCTGGTCCGGTTCTTGCGCTTCATTACCTTCTCCTCAGAGAAGTTCCTGTCTTTTCCATACCCTTATCTGAGCTGAGCTCAAGTCTGCTGACAGCAAGGGAAATGTTTCCTTTGCAAGAGGCACCTGACAGGCAGGGACACAATCACAGCACCAGCTGAAGAGAAGTAACAGGTCCATAAAACAACCCACCAACCACCCACCCAGGAACCCCGGTGCCTTTTAGCAGGTGTATTTTAACACCGGAGAGGCACTGAAACCCATCTCGGTATCATCCCCTCGCACCAGGTTACCTGAGCGTGTTTGAAAGCACACGCTCCAGGTGAACGTCTCCTGCCCTCACCAAGCCACCCAGCAGCCCCAAGGGCTGTCATGCCCCAGACGACCGCCCTCATATCTACACTGCAGCTCAGAGAAAAAAAGTTTATAAAAAAATTAAGGTCATGATTACCACTTCAGTGACACTTTGCCTAATGACGGCTTTTGTTTCTGCCTACAGTGGTGACAAGTGAGTTCTCGTAACTCAATTGCATCATTTGTAACGAACCATCTTCAGTCGCAGCCTTTCTGTCTGGACACATCTTCCTCTCAGTGCGATTTGCCTGCCAACAGATGTTTATGACATTTCTCCAATTATTCCAAAAGTATTTCCCCTCCATCTTGCCTCCTTTCCAAACGCCCCAAGGGAAACTGATCTTTTAACATGAAACAAACGCTTTCGGGGCCGGTTGGACACGCCTGCCCTACTTGCTGCTTCTGCTTTAAACCCATTTTTCCAGCATGGCAAAGTACCAGAGTTTGTGCTAGCACAGTAAGGCAACAACTAATAAAATTTTAACCTTGTAAACTAACTATAGTAACAGCACCTAAAAACGTCAGGATATGTTAGTCCTAAAACCTCTTTTAATGAGCTACAGCCTTTTGAACAGGTTTTAGCGTAACCCAAGCTGAGGAGAAGGAAATGCTTCATACTTAAAGCTACACAAGTTAACCGCAGCCTTTATCGGTTTCGAGAATATTGACAGAATTACTTTAGTGACTTAGGACACTGCAGAGTTCCAGCTCCTTCCACACTGCATGGTGATGTCCGTTGTCCTGTACCACAGCCACCTCCTGCTGCCACACCCAGGAGGCATCAACACCCCAGCTGTGAGTTTGCGGGTAGCAGACCCAAAGCACCAGCTCTCCAACAACCAAAGGGCAGGTCTCTCCATCAGCTCAGTTTTCTGTGACCTGTTTCTTGGCCAACTGCGCAGCCTGACAAGCCTCAGAACTAGGCTCGGCGTGAGCAGACAGCACAGAGCCTGAAGGAGGAATCTGCACACACCTCAGACCCACAGCTTGAGCAGAGTCCACAGCCGTCAGAAACTCTGCAAAAGGCATCCTCGCTGTCCCCAGTAAATCTGCGTGCTCGGTCATTTTTCTCCCCCTTCTTTATTCCGGTGGCGAAGCTCCCTACTTTCTGAAAAAATAATTACTGGTAAAAATAGACACTCGCTTCTTGTCAGAAGTTAGACTGGAACTTCTTGTCAGTGGTGGCAAAATCCAGAGCTGTGAGCGAGGTAATGCAGGAATTATCCCGAGTTAGCTGAAGCACTCCTGGGTAGCAGTACAAGGGACGTGTACAGTTCTCTTGACACAACAGAGTAGGGCAAAGCAGCGAAAACGAGCCCACTTCCCCCTTTTTACAACTGCTTTTTACATTACCGTAACATCTTCAGTGATAAAGCAACAGAACTTCGGTTCAAGTTTCAATACCAGAGACCTAAACCACTACTCTAAAATCTAATTCTGGTGGCAGCAGTTGGTCCTAGCTCTGCTGGTGTCCTACTGCTACCTGCTGACCCAGGAAACACCTCACAGAACAGAATACAGCAGCTGCAGCTTTCTTCCGGGAGGTCCAGATGGAGCAGTATTGAACTGTCTGGTGTATACAGCACTGGCCTGGGGAACTCAGACTGTTCCCCCCACCCTCAGGCTCCAGTAGCTGTTAACTATAGCACGTACTATTTAAAATTAAAAATACCCCAAAAAACAAAAAAAACCAAAAACCCCTTAGGCCTATACTAGCTCTCTTCTTCTTCACCTGACAATCTCTCTTCCACCCTTTAGTTTTAGCATTCTTTTGTTTGGTTTTTCAGATTCTTAATTTTCTTCTGAGCCAAGTCCTCTGATGACATCACACACAGCTGCTGCTATGAAAAAAACACCTGCACTGCTCAGTTACTCCAGTCCCTCTACAGGACTGTAATGCAGGGCTGTGTGTCCCATTCCACCAGACCTCCTTCCACCGCCTTGACTTCCCTGCCCGCAGGCAGCACAGAACACACAGGGTTTGTTGCCCCCAAACCCAACGCTGCATTCTACAAGCTGTGAGAAGCAGCTCCTGCCAGCTCTGACCGGCACACGGAATGACCGGACACAAGAAAAGTGGAGCTTTCATTTATTGGGCTGAAACTACAAATAGATTCACTTTGACTTCTGGCTCTGTGCCTGTGCCTTCAACACTTTCACGACGATCTTCTGTTCCTCAATAAGAAACGCTCGTTTGATCCTGGAAAGAAAAACCAACAGCTTTAGGACATGTATCTACTTGAAGTGAAAACATAATACAAAGTTACAATTAGTTTTGCTGTCTCCAACCCTCAGTGCACCTGTGGTGTTAGTTCCACAATTACATAAGAAGGGAAACTGCTGATGTTCTTGCCAGCATCAAAGGACAGGGAGGGTGGCACTGTGTGAACGTAGTGGTTTGGGGCAGAAGGCCTCGTGTGCCTGCAAACTGAGGGTGAGTGACTTGTAGGCAAGCATGGGGACACCTGATGGGTGAACACTGGAAAAATTACCACCTTCACAGCTGCAAAGGCAAAAAGCCAAACTCCTCCATGGGAAGACACGTTAGCTGTTCTAGAAGTCAGAATTAGTGTGGGCAGCTGTGGTCAGTTCTCTTCCTGAAAACTACACAAAACATGATGTGAACCTGGTTATCAAAACAAGAGCAGCTCCCCTCTCAGGATTAAAGCTCCTTTGCATATACACAGGGAAAAAACCCTGGTAGGTCAAGTCACGCCTAAATGCCATTATTTCTGGAAGACAGGCAGCAACACCGTGGAGATGGACCTACGCGACAGCATGCACACATCAACAGCCTACTCGATGGTTTCCATTCAAAAGCACAAATATACCATGCACACACTCTTCTAAAACATCAAAATGCCACTATATGCATTTGGTATATACGGCTGCTTCTGCAGTACACAAAACCTTCCAGAGATGCCTAAACAGACGCAGGAGAAAACCTCCCAATTACAGGGAAGGAAGTGACTTGTGTTTTCTTAGGCAGAACAAGGCACACTCCTGTACTAAAAATGACCTACCAACACATAAAAGTGTTGGGGAAAACAAAAAAAATCCGCTTTTAACACAGAAAAGTTATGCTACAGGTCGGCAGCTGTAACAACCTGACTTTGGTGGCACCCAACGTGATTTCACTTTGAACTCACACAAGCTAAAAAAAAAAAATATAATGTTGGCAAGATTTGTACTACGGATTAAAAAACTGGCATTAGACTGCTGACTCCGGAGATCTGCCTTGATTACCATTCACAGAGATGACATATTCTTTGTAATACACATTTTTCTTCAAACTCGCTAAGGAAGTAAAGGATTTACAGTTGTTACACCACAAAACTGCATTCACCGAGGCCCAGCTAAGGCGATCTTAAAGCTTAACCACATAAAGGTGCTTAAACTGCAGCCAATTAGTACCTTGGAACCCCAAAATGCTACAAAGAAGCCAAATGCTCAACTGATCTTATGCCACTATCTTTGCGCAAGACAAAAGAAAAGGACAGCAGGAGAGAACAATCTTTACTGTGGAGGCTCAATATAAAACACAAAAATTCAGAGTGACCGGACTGTTTAGCACCAAAACAACAGCATGGTAAGAAAAATTTATAAGGAATTTAAGACTCTCTACAAAGGAGCTCCACATGCCGCACCTAGCTCAAATCCAAGGGCTAAATCACACGCGTCACTGCTCACACGCCCCATGCATGTGCCCCTCTCCCTCTTACTGCAGCAGTGTCACACAAGAGACTTCAAAGTTTTGGTCCATGTTACAAAGCCATGGTGAGATGTAAAAATCTCCTATGAAGTAACCTCAAGAATAAAGTTAGGTTTCTGTAAGCTCACTGTCGCGATAAGAAACGGCAGGCTCAGAGCTGAAGTGGGACGAATCACTCTGAACGCCAATGTGGTGTGTAGCGAGACCCGTTTATTGTTTACATTACATCCCAATTTATAGACTCTTGTCCACTCGACTAACTACATGGTGATTGGATAGTGACTCTGTTACACAGACAACATGCATCTCTTAAAGCACTATAATTGGATAAGAGGGATTAGATCCCACGTGGTGAGTGTTGTGGTTAAAGCTACCAAAACAAGGCCAGTAGAGATATAATTTCCCACACGATAACACTGCAGCTGGGTTTGGCTGCTAAGCTTCCCAGAGAGAGTAGCATATTTTCATAGTTCCAATTTCTGCTAGAAAAATACACCAACAGCTCACCTGTCACGGACACACTTAGCACACATGGAACCACCGTAGGCTCTGCTGACATGCTTCTTTGTTTTCGACAGCCTCATCAGAACTTTAGGACGCACAGCACGAACCTACAGTAAGTAAAAATGAGAAGTGTATCCTAAGACAGTAATTTGGGGTAACAGCCATATCAAGAAAATTCATTTTGATAGTTTAAAAAGGCAGCTACACCTGAAGTTGACTATTCTAGATGCAAAACAGTGACTGAAGTCGTTATGTGCCATCTTCAGTGTTCCTAAGCTGATCTTTTCATTCTACTAGAGGGGTTCACCTATAGATCCGTTAAAGAATTGTTTATGAAAAAATGACTGTTTTCCCAAGGATGGGAACTGCTCAAAGACCAACAGTACCCAAGCACTCACAATCACCATTAAGAGCAACGGCATCACAGCCAGAAAGCATTTTAAAGAAAAACACCAGGTTAAAAACATACATTCCATACATTTTAACATACATATGTTAAAAACATACATACATAAGGCTGAAAGTCAAACCTGACTTACAGGTTTTTCTGAAAGCCTACCAAACAGGTCCAGTTCAGACTTTTATACCTGCGACAGAACCACCTCGGCCTAGCTCTAAAAATTTCAGCCAGCTCCATCTTGTAACGAGAGGGTTCAGGCAGAAAAGCAGTGATAACCACAAGCATTATAAAAGCACTTACTCTTTAAGCTTTCAAAGCTTATTTTACCAGTTAAACTTTAAAATGTTCAGAGATGAACGTTTGTTCCAACAAGAATGTATCAATAAACAGGCATGTTATATTGCTCGAAAAGGCTCTTTGCACTGAAAAAACACTGCTGTAAAAAAAAAAAAACAAACCCACAAACCACTTATGCCAGTAAGGCTCATACTTACACCACGAAGTCTTCCAGGGCATATACCACATGCCGACTTTGGTGCCTTCCCCACTTTCTTGGTGTAAAGGTAAACAATCCTGTTCCCCGGTGTTCGGGACCTAAGCACAGCAGAAAAACACTCAGTTAATGTAACAACTTGAAAACTTAAATTTAGCTTTCTACAAGAAATAATTCCTAGAAACTATGTCTCACTTACAGTCTGGTCTTGTTGGAAGCAGTGTTGTAGGACAACCTACGGCGGTAGGTCAGGCGCTGAACCATTTTTTACACCTAAAACAGTCAGAAACAAAGCAGCACTAGTTTAAGGGCTCGGGGTCTGCAGGGAAGTTCACCTATCACAGCCTCACCCCCACTGAAGGACTGGGACAAATACGCATTAGCAACTGCCGACTGTATTAGTATTAACAAAATTAAATCATTTCCTCATCAATGACAGCCAACACAACTGCCCTAAGAAACAACAAAACACATGACAGTGGATAGAATGTGATTTGCAATGAAGATTTATCCGAACTAACTTGAGCGTAGCTCAGCATCCGGGACTAGTGTACATGAAGTCATGCTCCCTCTGAAAACTGGTTCAAGCTTTAGCAGCTGTGGATCTCCTAATCAATGTAAGCTTCGTTGTCAAGGCTTGACAAACTGAGCCAAAGCAAACGTTGCCGTTTCCCATCTCCTCTGACAACAAACCGGATCAGTCACACTCTAGCCCAGACCTGAGCCTTCTCTGGGCCCAGAACAACTCGACGAGGGCAGCGAAACCCGCACTACCCGGCTCCTGCAGCGGTGCAAGGGAGTAAGGCCCCAACGAGACGCCGGCAGACTTCAGGACGCCTCAGGGCAACCCCCGCCGCCGGGGCTGGCACTCTTGGGGGGCTGCGCCAGGCGGAGGAGAGGCCCAGCACTGCAGCCCCCGCCACCGGCTCGCTGCGGCCCGGGAAT
>NW_010423420.1:0-262 GCF_000710305.1 Buceros rhinoceros silvestris
CGCCCCGCCGCCGAGCTGGCTCCGCCTCGCCGGCCGTGGCCGGGCCGCCCTGCTCCTCCCCCGGAGAGTTTGGGGGCCGGGGAGCTGGTCACGCAGGCTGGGGAGGAGCCGGTGTCTCGGGAGGGGGATGCTGGAAAGGGTTTGGGGTGACCCCGAGGGGCCAGTGCCCTCCCCCCCGAGACGTGCAGCGGGGACCACCTCTCCACAGCCGGAGCGGCTAAATGCGGCTTTAGAAAGACAACTGATGCCATCTGGAAGAGCA
>NW_010423420.1:403-3945 GCF_000710305.1 Buceros rhinoceros silvestris
AGGAGATTATAGCACGTTATAGTGAGAGAGACTGTTAACAGGAATTCTGATAGAGCTTCAGAATTGTCACTGAGATCTGGGAACAGCTGGCGTAGAGCAAAAGGCTGGGTGAAGTTTGTCAGAAAAGTGTGGCCAGATCATAATCCACAAGTGCCTAGGCTGTGAGGGTGTTTGGGTGTTCCAGGCAGTTAGAAATTATTTCTTTATACTGGAAGAAAGGAGATCTAACAGAGGGGACACACACACACAAGTTTTTGGGGTTTGTTACTTTGTCAATAACATGCTTTTTAAATTTATTTACCTTTTGGTAAGGTTTCCTAATGTATGAGTTACTGTCAGTGTGTCCTTCCTCTTTGATGCCAAGTCACTGAGAGCTACCCTGGGCATGATTACCCAGCCTCTTTTCTACTTGTGCTGGATTAGTTTAATCTACATCACTTTCCCTGCCTTGTGAAAACATCATGAAAGACGAAGCCTAACTACAGTCCTTATCTCACATCTAATACTTCTATCCGCAAGGCCAATTATCCTGTTAGTGAAGGGGATTAGATCAACTCAACAGCAACGTGTCCTTGACAATCCTCTCTGCCACCACACATTTCTCATCAGGCTGTTTCTGTCACAGCCAGCCTTCTCCCCATGGGAGGACAGTTCCTTCTCCACTGTTGCTGCTTTTGCAGACCATTTTGGCTGTTCAGCTTTTCCCTTCTGGGTGGTCATCAGGGGGCTGTGGAGCTCCTCACAGCTGTGGGAAAGTCGAGGAGTACCCTTCTGCTTTACTTCTTCTGCATGCCTGCAAGCCATGTGTTTCCACCAGCAGGCATCTCCAGCACCAGGTGTCCTCTCCTAGACTTCTCCAGTGGAGAAGCTTTGGCCGTGGTTCCTGTCATCCAGGACTCAGTTGCTCATTGAGGCATGACCCTGACAGCTGTATGTCAAGGGAGATCTGACAATGCAGTGTCAAGCTAGCAGCAAACCTATTCCCAGCAAACACACCGAGCAACCCAAATGCACTCATCACAAACTCAGGGCCTTACCCTTGTTTCCCAGCCCATGGTCCTTGTGAGCTCCCTTTCCCTTTCCCATTCATCAGCTCCCAGACACACACTGTGGGAAAAATTTCCACACACACCATGGAAAAAATTTCTAAGCCCGTAACTGCTGCAGTTTTCAGCATGGCGACAGTAATGCAGCACACGTATTACTGGGCTGTGAAGGAACGGTTGCTGTTCCAGCCGAGGGGACCTTCCTGCAGCTCTGAGCCAATGGGCTAACAGTGGTGGGAAAACCCAGGGCAAGGTAAGACAAGGTTTTTAGTACTAACACTACTGTCAAGTGGCAATATCTAAGAGGGAAGAAGAGGGTGCCCTGACCCAGTCCTTAGAACAAAGTAGCTTTACAAACTATTCAGGCAGTAAACATTGAATTCCACAAATGCAACAGCAGTGACTAATGCTGTAAGCCTTGTGCTCCATCAGCCTGGTAGGAAAGGTGGCGAGAATCTTGATAAGAAACTTATGTCTGATATTTGCTCCTTTCTGTTACAGGATTAAATCACTAGTACTGCATTCACATAGCCCAGCTGGAACCAGGGATGCCTGAACCCCTAACTCTCTTGAGGTGCTGCTCGCCAGGAAGGTGTGGCTGTGACCATCTGCTTCTTCAAAGAACTTTGATAAGCAGGCGAGTGCTGACTCGCCCTCACTAGCCGGCTATGATGCTGCCATCACCACATGTCTGGCACCTTACTGTGGCTGCTACCTCAGCAACGCAATGAGCACGAAGCAGTCAACAAGGGTTGGGATGGGAACCACCATGTAGGACAAGCTTGGGACCCCTCTTCAGCCCATCGGCCTCCCTCCCTGCCTTAGGGCTGCCTCCTGCCCTGAGCCTGGTGCAGTGGTGCTACCCACATGTTTGGCAGCGATGCCAGCAACCCAGAGAGCTCCCAGCCTTCCTGTCAGCCCAGTCGCAGATGGCATGGGAACCAGGGTGTCACAGCTGTGATCTTCTGCTTGCCTGCAGAGATCCAGGCTCTGGCTGAGGCAG
Source organism: Buceros rhinoceros silvestris (assembly GCF_000710305.1). NCBI lineage: Eukaryota > Metazoa > Chordata > Aves > Bucerotiformes > Bucerotidae > Buceros > Buceros rhinoceros. Next base: position 2,453 of record NW_010423420.1, read on the forward strand.
CCAGGGCAGGCGGGTGCTGGGGGGTCTGGGCGATGAGCTATTCCTGCATCCGTAAAAGGAGCAGCCCTCTGGTGCTGCAGGCAGCAGAGCCCCGCACCCAGCTGAGGCAGCAGACAGTGAGTCAGCTTCCTGCTGGGCTTTCCACACTGAGGGAAGGTCGGCAGAGGACTGGCAGGAACAAGCTGAGGCAGGAATTCCTCCTGGAAGCCAGACAATATCCTAATTTCCTCCTCTGCCACGGGTCTGGCACACTGCTGGGAGGTGGGCAAGCCAATGTGCCCCCGCTGCAGGCAGTGAGCATCTGCCAGGCTTGCTCTCCTGTTGCCTGCGATGGAATGAGCTGTGACACCTTGGCCGCCGGTGCCACCTCCCCAGTGGCTCAGTGGAGCTGCATTTGTAAGGTGGGGAACTGATCTCTTCCACTGTCATCCCTGGGATGATCTCTGGGAGAGCCAGCAGCAGAAGCAGGATACCTTAGACCTGGCTGGGGCCACAGGAAAGCATGGGTACAGGAGGATGGCACCCGTGCTCTACCATGCATTGTCACAGCCCCCCCCACCAGACCCTACTGCTTTACCAGGGTTACCAAATCCCCCCTTGCCCAAAGCACAGGGCAGTCAGGAGAGGGTTCTCCAAAGGGAGAGGACTACAGAGAAGCAGTGGCCAAAAGTCAAGTGTGTCCCCTTGCAGGAGCGGCCTGACTCTGGCAGAGCACCAGATATTGAGACACTCTCCTGACACAGACCACATGCGTGCAAGGGGAAGGGGACGCACAGCAGGGAAGGCACTGACACCGCAACTCTGCCCCCCTCCTTGCTCCAGTTGCACAATTGCTTGAAACCAGCTTAAAAAACTACTCTCAAGAGGGCAATTCCTCCCTTCTCCTGTTCCAGCCTGCAGGGAGCCCAGCCACAGCTCTGACCCAGGAAGGGTCAGGCCAGGCCAGCTTAGGCTCGAAATGCCCCAGCTCAGCACGAAGCTGTGAACCTCTCCTCCCTCCCTGATGCTCGCAAGCCAGCCCCATCCCCTGCAGGGTGAGGGTGCTGGAGACCAAAGCTGTGCCAAAGCTCTCCCTGCCCGGGGCTGCTCTGGGGCCCTGCGGCAGGGATTAGCCCAGACTCCTTGGGGACAGGATCATGTTTGTACCAGATGTGTCCCTGCTCCAGAGGTATGTGATTAAGGCCGCCTGGAGTGGCTTTCACTGGGTCACACCAGGCACTGTGGCACCTGCTCCCTTGGAGAGCAGGAGTGTGAGGGCAGCCCTCATTGCAAGGAAGGACAATGAGGGGTAGGGGGTGTTTGTCTGTCCTGGGCAACCTGCTCCCTCCCGTCTCCACTTCTTCCACTGTCAGCAGCCAGCATACCTCACTGCAAAACAGAACACTGCCTTGAAGTTGCACTTTATGGAGCCCAGGCCAAGTACGGCTGCACTCCTGCTTAGTTCGACCACAGTGGGAAAAGCTTTTTATCCCATCTGGGCACAGGAATGCACT
>NW_010423420.1:4069-8383 GCF_000710305.1 Buceros rhinoceros silvestris
CCTTTCTCCAAAAGTCAGGAAAACAGGATGTCTTCTTCATTTGCAGTCTGAGCACAAGAATAGAGAGCTGGAGTAGATGGCCTCAGAGGGTGGATGCTGGGAACATCCACCCCCCTTGTCACCGTGTGCCTCCCCTTGGCCTCTGAAGCATCTTCCCAAGCTGCATCATTGGGTCCAGGACTAGCTGTGACTTTCTACCAGCCCCATCTACACTTGGCTGTGGTGTGTGGACCAAACTCGTAAGCAGGCATCTCCAGCTTTCTCTGGAGCTAGGGGTCCTGGTCTTTCTCCCCCATCCCGAACTTCTCCTTCTGCAACACAGGCCATAAGTCCAGCTCCCAGCAAGGTTCCCTGCCACCGCTCCCTTTGTGCTGCCGCAGGTTTGCCTGGGGCCAAAATACATCTACTTGCGGCTTTTACACCTCAGTCGTGAGAAATGCAGTGCTGGTGGCAAGACTGCTGAATAAGAGAGCTGAGCTGCACAAGGCTATAATTACAGCAGGAACATGCGGGGATGAGGCCAGCCAGGCGCATCCACCTAATTTCCTCTCCTATTAAGCCTGCCCTGCTTTTGCTTGACCCAGACCAAGCCTTATTATTAATGGCGTGATGCTGTGGAGGTCACAGATGGCTCCGTTACAAACGGCCTTGCGGATCCTGCTCAACAGAGTGTGTAAGCAGGGCTTTGCTCACAGATACCATCACTGCAGGGTTCATGCTGTAGAAAGTGTGTCAGCCAGCTGTGGTGCAGGCGTTTCCAAGACTGGGCTGTTTCACCAGACACAGGTAGCTCTCTGTCTTTCTCTCTGGCTGCACAATAAACCCAGGAAAGCAAGTGAGGGGGTTAAATGGTGTCATATCACTGCCTCTGGCTGTGGCCAAGGTCTGCTGAGGGGTGCTGGTAGCTGGAGCTCAGTATATTTCCTCTTCCTGATCCTGCCTGTGCACCTTCAGTCTGCAAAATCTTTGCTAAAGGAGAGAGCTCTTCTCCTTGCTGTGTGCCTGCAGCCAAACTGATGCCAATACTTGCCCTGTTCTGGTGTATGTTTCCCTTGTAAGTCTCCAGGAGGCAACCTGCAACACTGGACTACTGGGTTAGCAAACCCAAGGAGCAGGGGAGGCTGCGCTAACAGCTCCTGTCTGCCAGGGTGCCTGGTTTCAAGGTCCGTTTCAGGGCTGAAAAGCAAGTGCAGCCCCAATTTAGAGCACCAGGAACCAGCCCCAGCATCTAGCCATCTGTCCTTGCTGAGGAGGAGAGCCTGTCACAGCCAGAACTGGGCGCTTTCCAGCCTCTCTCACCCCCAGTGACATTGCTGTACCCTGCAATGGTAATGCTGGAGAGGGGGACATCCTCCAGGGACAGCGGGCTGATAGATGAAGGCAGTCATCCAGCTGAGCTCCTGCAACAGAGACCACAAGTTCCCCCCTCTCTGCAGGAGTCACAAGAGGAGGATTACCATTTTGTCTTGCTCAGAGGCAAGGTCACATCTGACAGCCTGTGGCCCACGAGGTTTCAGGTCAGCGTGGGTCGAGGGTGATGAGCAGTGCTGGTGCTCAGCACTTCTCCTTGCTCAAGCTACTGCGTGGCCCCCTCTGAGCAAGGCAGGACACCCATGGGTGCCAGCCCACCTGTCTCTGCTGGCTGCAGGGAAGAAGTGTTGGCAGCTGAGCCTTCCTTGTCCTGACCTTACAGCAGCACTGCCCCTCTCTGCAGGAGAGTTCGTGGGAGCCACCTCTGCACATAAAGATACAGCAGCTTGTGGGTAGGTGCACCCCAGCCAAAAGTGTGCACCTGAACATGGGAACCTTGAAGAGAAATGTCCCAGTGCTCTCCTCATTGAATCCTTCTCAGCTGGGGACCCTTGGGTCCCTCCCCCTGGGGTCCTGGAACCAGGCAGGAGGGCTGGGCACAGCACTGGCCACCTCTCTGAGCAGGCAGGACTTGCTTGCTGGGCAGGCTGAAACACTGTGGTCACAGCTCCCACTCCTATGGGCAGCCAGGTAGAGGTGGAATGGGAGCTGTTGGGATCAGACCCCTGTTGCAGGGATGCTGTCCCTGTCGGAGGTTTCTGACAGAAGATTTCCTCCCATTTCCCCTTCTCACTCCCTCAAGAGATCATTTACTTCTCCTAAGAGTCTCTTTGGAGAGCAGTTCCAGCACAGACACCTCAGAGAGCCAGAGGGCTGGAGAGCCCTGCAAGGACAATGTGCAGGGAGTGACAGGGCAGGGGCACAAAGCGGCAGGCAGGCAGGCAGCGAACCACCCAAGGCTGAGGACCCTCTTTCCGGCCAAGGCCTGACAAGCCTTTGGGACAAATTCAGGGTTGTGCGCAGGAGTACTCACTTGTATCAAAGAAACATTCTACCCAAACCTTTGCGGGGGATTAGGGCACCCCTGCAAGAGAAATGTCCTTTGCAAGGTCCTGTGTGAGGGACAGGGTCTGAAGGAGCTGCATTTCTGCCCTGTAGCCCTGTGGCAATGCCCATGGGGCTGGCAGCTCTGGGGAAGGCTGGCTCCAGTGCAAAGGATGTGTCTGAACCTGCTGTTCCTAAGGGGACGAAGGTTTGTGTCTGTGTCCAAGAAGGAGCATGCCTGAGGTCCTCCCCAGGCAGGCAGCAGGGCTCAGCTCAGTCTGTTCTCCTCTCCCTGGTGCCTCTCCCAGGGCTGGTGAGTCCCTTCTTTTGAGTGACACAGAGGGCAAGTCCACAGAGGGCAGAAGGGGGCAGAGAGAGTGGGGCTGGAGCCTGGGGGTGGCTGTATGTGCGGTGTCGCTGGTGCTGGGCTGGGCTCGCTGGTGGTCCTCAGCATCTGCTACAGCAAGCCGGGCCCTGGCAGCCATGAGCTGGGGCTGCTCTTTAGCTGGACACACACAGGCGTTGTCCCTCTCAGCATCAGCTCTGCTCTCCCCAGACTGCTGCAGCTCACATTTAAACTAAACCCACTTGCAGACACTTTGTGGGGAAGGTGAGTGCCACCATGCCCTCACCCCCACCAGCTCACAGTATGAGGAATCTGCTGTGCTGCTGCCTCCTGCCATTTTTAGCTGCCCCTCCAAGTGCTGGGCTCTCAAACCCCTCCTCATGGGGAAGAGGAAAAAAGATTTTTGAAAAATTTTTAATGAAGTATGAGTGCCTGAAAAGCAGACACTAAAGCCCAAGCAAGAACTTCCAGATATGTGGGGGAAATGAGGAACCAGTGGCACTGGTTCCCAGTTTTTTTGTGGGGATGGTCTTGGTCAGCAATTTCCTTAACTTCCCAGCTCTCAGCTGTGAATGGGTGCCAGTGGTATCTCACAACAGAGATGTGCCAGCCCCTCCTGGCTGTGGAGAATAAAAATAGCTGGAGAAGATAGCTTGAGTGTACTTGAACCGGGTGGCAGAAACAGAAACCCAAATAGTTTCCTAAAGACAATGGATTAAAATAATATGGTTGATAGTTTTGAGAACAGACCTCCTTTTTTGTAGTTTTTCAGACAGGCAAGGGTGGCTCCTTACTTTTGTAAAGTTAAACCTCTTTTCAGATGGCAAAGAGGTGGGAAAAACTGCTGTTTGGATCACGGTCCTGGTCTGGCACAACTGACTCCCCTTCCAGGGAGCAGGAGGACACTTACCCCATCCCAGAGCATCCCCCTGGCAGCTGGGGATCTGTGGGCTGCAGGCAGCCTCTCCACTCCTATCCTGGCACTGCACTGGCATTTTGTGGACCAGTGTGCTCCTGGTGTGGCAGCATCCAGCAGCCCTCTCCCTCCTCCTCTGGTCCCACGAAAGTGTGGGTACCACACTGAGCTCAGCTCTTGCAGCTCCCTCACTCCTCCCACCCCACCCCATCCCTGTTGCCCCTGCTCTCCACCACTCACTGTCTTCTCTCTAGCAGAGCAACTCACACCAACATATCTGAGCAGGCCAGATGTCCCATCCTTTGAAGGGGCAGGCCGACCTTTGGTAGCATCCTCTGCTGGCTGAGCCTACGTGCGTGACCCAAACCAGAGCCCCTGCAGCAATCCTGTCTGCACCAGCCCACACATTGCATCCTGCTGCAGCGTGTCTTCCCGTGCATCCAGGGGCCAGGACCGTGTCGCTGAGCTGTGATCCCAACTGCCTCTTCTCCGTCAGCGTGGCTGTCCATGGAAGCCCTCTACTCTGCCCTCGAAGGGGAGATCAGCGCCTTCATGAGACATGTGCAGAGGTGCCAGCAGGGCTTTGACCTGCACAGCTTGTACCACACGCTGTTGCTGGTGCTGCCACGGAGCTCCTCGGGGCAGGTGGAGAGCTGGCAGCACCTACAGAGGCTTGTCCAGGACCAGTCTGGCTCAG
>NW_010423420.1:8545-10278 GCF_000710305.1 Buceros rhinoceros silvestris
GGCCTCCTACCTGCAGCACCTGAGCATGCTGAAGGAGAGGTTTGATGCCACGGTGGTGGTCCCACACTGCGAGAACTTGTACATGCATGAGGATCCAGCTGCCCACCCCACCTGGCAGTCCCCCCTAGCATCCATCCCACGCCTGGCCGCACAGCTCTTCGCCCACCGGCGTAACTGGGGACTACTGCTGCAGCGGGGGGGCCCTCAGTGAGTGGGTCTTCAGCCCCTGGAGCCTGCATGACCTGCACGGCTTTGCTGGTGTGGGGCCCTTTGTGAAGGTCTTGCGACTGATCCCTGATGTCTTTCACCAGAGCTTGGCCACGGCGGAGCTTGCCCAGCAATGGGTCCATCTCCACCGCAGCAGGCACAGACTCTCCCTGCCACCATCACCGTCAACATCATCACCACCGTCACAGCAGCCACAAGTGCAGGGCAGAGCAGGGCTGGCTCCCAGCACTGTACAGCCCCCACTGTGCAGCAGGGCCCCCCAGCAGCCTGGCTCGTCCCTGCGCTTGCCTGACCTCTTGGTCGCGCTGCAGTCCTCAGGTGCAGGCAGCAGTGCCAAGGTGCTGCAAGCCCGGCTGCAGGAGAGCCGGGAGCAGCTGCTGGCTCTTCTGCACCGCAGGGAGCGGGCAGCCACCCTGCATGCCCAGGTCCGTCAGGTAGCCCGGTGCATCCACGTCCTGCGTCTGCAGCAGCAGGGCAAGGGGACGGAGCTCCCCTGGCCCCGGCTGAGCCTGGATATGGGAGGTTGCCGGCTCCAGGCTGCCCTGGCTGAGGAGCTGCAGAAGAACCTGGAGCTGGAGGAGTACCACCACAGCATCCTGGAGGCTGACTGGCTGCTGGAGCTGGAGGTCAGGCCCATCACCATCCGGAGGATCAATGAGGTAAGGACCCTGCATCCCACAGTGAGAGTGGGGATCCAGCTGTGGGCAGGAGAGCTGCATGGAAAGAGTTGGACATTCAGGTGGAGACAAGGATCTAGTGGGACTAGGTAGAGCTATAATCTCTCCAGCCCAAACTGATGGCCCACTGGGCAGCCCTGGGCATTCAGGTGTCAGGAAGGAGAGCTGTGGAGTGGGGAATGGGAGAGGGAGTGTTTTTTAATGAGGTGGAGCAGCCTGTGGGAAACATTTGTGGAAGCTCCCATCCAGCCCACCGGCATGCCCAGGAGCCAGACACCCACACTGCCTGCTCTCCTGCAGGTTCAGCAACACTGCCAGGATCTGGTGAGGGCGCTGCGAGGCCAGGCACTGCCCACCTCACAGCGGACCTGGCTCAGAAGCAGGATGGCTACCATTGCTGCACCCAGGCGGGCTCAGCCCTCTGCCACATGCCGCATGGCAGCAGACAGCCCCAGGAGCAGCCAGAAGCTCTGACCACGAGAGGTGGGACACCACTTACTCCCAGCAGCAGCACCCAGGATAGCACAACTGAAGGACATCCAACCCATCACCATGCGGGCTGTGGGCAGCCAGCAGCTCATATGGACCTGGCTCAGCTCCTGCCTGGGAAGAAAGCCTGGAGGGAACATGTGTTTAATGAGATGTTTCCTTCGTGCTCTGCCCACGGCCCTGCTGTTCAGCATGTGGCTACGGGCTGGGTAAGAAGATGGACACTGAGCACTGCTGAGCACACAGGCACACTCAGGCTGCGTGCATGGATGCAAGCAGACATGAGTATGCATTTCTGGTTAAATATGGGGCTCAGCCTCCTGCTTCCAGCAGCAACCC
>NW_010423420.1:10340-18199 GCF_000710305.1 Buceros rhinoceros silvestris
TGGGGCTCAGCCTCCTGCTTCCAGCAGCCACCATGGGGGCTCCAGCTGCGCCCCCAGCAACCAGCCTGCTTGGTGATGGTGGAGAGCCTACCTCCATGCTGGCAGTGAGTGACGAGGCTCCAGTCCTCACTCCAGCTGGGGTTTGCTCCCTCGCTGGCTGCTGTTGTGGGCAAGAAATGGGTTTGAGTCAGGGAATTTCAATCAATTTAATTTATTGCCAATTACCAAACAAACAAAAAAAAAGCGGAGAGCCAGACGCGGTTCCTGTGAAGAGTTTATTGGTGTAGCTGTTTACACTACAGTCAGAGGAGCCACAATGCACAGCGACAACAGGCCTCCTACACTACACAGGGAGGACAGGACACACAGCCACAGACACACAGAGACACTCGTCTCTCTGCCCCGGGCCCTGCGGGGGGACCAAGCTGCGGGGCAGGATCCTGCCGTGGGAGCAGGTTTCTTTCTCTGGTGGGATATTTCTGCAGCCTCCTGGGGAAGGTGTCAGACCCTCCTGGTAACGAAGCACCCACCATCTCTCACAGGAGCCAGGCTGATAAGTGGGAAATGGGGTAGCGGCTTTTCCCAAACCCAATGGTGAAGCGAGCACCCCAGCCTCCTCCACAAGGCCACTCTGGCTCCAACCCTCAGGGAGAGGCTGGTGTGCCTGTCTCCTCTGGCAGTACCCTCCAAGCTGCTGCTGGCAGTGAGGGCAGCAGTTTTCAGCTCTGAACAGGGGCTGCTGGCCCAGGAAGACCCCAGGGGACAGGCCTGCCAGGCAGAAAGGTGTTCAGTTGCCCAGAGGTGATGAGCGCTCAGTGCTGGGCACACTGAATGCTGCTCCCTCCCACTTTGAGTGTACCCCTGGATGTGAAAGGTCTGGTATGGCAGCAGAATTTGGGCTGGGGGTTTCAGTGACTTCCTTGTAGGGCTGTAGGGAGCCAGACGTAATGGATCACTGCACAGGGAGAGGGAGGGGACCCAAAGGACTGCTTTGTGCTCCTGCACTACACCTCTTGTATAGCTTTTTAAATACAGTTTGTTCTCAGGGACAGGAACATGGGGGTCGGGAACCAGGATGCAGTCCTATGATGAGTTTTTACCTCTGCAACCTTTGTGGAGTGCAGAATGGCACAGGACTCCTCTGTCCCTGCAAAAGGCCAGGCACTCAAGGCTTCAGGATACCTGCTTGTCCCAGCCTCCCCTCCCTGTGAGGTTTTGGGAAGAGGGTTGGGAAAACTGAGAGGAAGCAAACAGCCTCCCCCACACCGAGCAAGAGCTGAAAACAGTCCTGTGGGATGGTGATTGGACAGATGATGGTCTAGAGAACTGGGCCAGGGTGCCGGTCCCTCCTTGCCCATCTGCCAGGCTGCAGCAATCTCGTGGGCCAGAGGCTGTGGCACAGGTCCAGTGTGAGAACTCCTGGAAGGGTGTAGCGGGAGCAGGAGCAAGGCATCCACCAGCTGAGCAAGGAGGCTGCTGTCCTGGGAGAAGCCCACTGGCCATCCACAAGTAGCATCCAGCCCATTCTTGTGACTGCGCAGTGGCATGTGATGCTGAGACACACAAGCTTCATGGTAGCAGAGGGGGACACAGTGGCACCAGCTGGCACTGCTCCCCTTCACCACCTGGAGACCAGGCACAGGCTGCCTCCGGCAGGAAGGGGGCAGACCCCTGACCCATGGGCAGTCAGGACCCACGCTGCTCTGGAATGTGAGAGGCATCCCTTAGCCCACCAGGTCCAAAAGGAGAGAGACTTGCAGCCTCTGCTGAGCTAGTGATGGGACAGCAGGAGCCTGGGCTGCCTCCTGCGGGACTGTGGAACAGCCATTCATTGGTCCAGGCAAGAGAGCGCATGACTCACAGCAAGTCTCCAGTTAGTCCTTGGAAGGGATGAGCAGGTACAAGTGGCCCGTCCCATGAGTAGGGAGGGCAGCTCCCGGATCACACAGGCATGTGCAGCTCGTTGTACTCGTCCCGGCCATCCTCATCAAAGTTCGGCTCCGCATCCTCTGAGTCCAACTGGGGAGAGGCAGAGACCAGGCTCTGAAGGCCACAGCCCCCTCCCAGGGCAGGGTCAAGCCTGGCACGGATCCCTCCATGCGCAGCAGTCCAGGCAGCTGGGCTGCACTGGGAAGAGCAAAGCTCTTGCTCCTTTCCCCCCAAAAAGGACCCTTTCTTAGCCTCTCATGCCCATTCATGTATCCCCAGTATGATGCTCTTTTCTCTAAGCTCTTGTTTGACAGTGCCCCAGGCACAGCAGCTCCTCCCTCCTCCCCTGCTGGCAGCACCCACTTCTGGGTGCTGCTCCAAGCTGCTCTCCAGCAGAAGCTCAGGATGTTGGCAACAGCAGGAGCTGCCAGCGCTCGAGGAGCTGCCAGCACCCTGGCACTGTGGTTATGTGCTCCTGTGCCAAGCAGCCACAGGCTCTGGTGTGCTGCTGGGCTGTCCTTGCTGCTGTCTCAGGGGAGTGTCTTGATGAATAAGCCACAAATGGGAAGAGGAAACCCTTATTCCGGGCCCCTGCATGGTAGGAAACTCTGCTTCCTTGCCCTACAAATACCGTCTGTCCCACACTGTACTCCCAGGGCTACAAGCTACATTCACCCACCTACAGCTGTTGAACAAAGACTCCCAGACAACAGCAGGGAAAGCCAAGGCTTTGCCAGCTCAGGATTTCCAAGTGTTTCAGTCTGCCAAACTTCCTCAACCTCACTCTCGTGTTTCAAGCTAAACTGTGAGGACAGTTATCTGCTTACCGCTTTGAGCTCCCTGTCATGGAAGAAGCGGGGCAGCACGAAGCGTCGCAATGGCACTGTCATGATCAGGACGAAGGGGAAGGCCAGGGATGCCACAGTAGACTTCACCACCCAGAGCAGCACAATGCAGGCCAGTTGAATGCAGGTGAAGAGATTCATTCTCCAGGTCTTCACCTAGGGAGGTAAACCCAGTCTAAGATCACGGTATCTGTCCACACAGGTTAACAAAGACCCAACTGGCAAAACACAACCCTTCTGCACAGCAGTACAGCAGTGCAACACTGCTGCATGCTCTGCCTGCCCGTACTCTACAGCAAGGCAGAACTCCATACCACATCAGCCTCTGTGCAACCCAGCAGCACACACACTTGGCAGTGCAGCGTCACTGCAACTGCTCACGCAACACATCACTCCTACAAACAGTCCGTCCATACAATGTCATGGCAATACAACCCCGTGGGCAGCCTACCAGCGTGCTATCCTGGTGTTGTATCACCTCTGCGCATAGCTTGCACTTACTTCTCAGCACAAACTTGCAGCCAAGGTGAGTCATCAAGCCAAGCATCACTCTAGCAAAGCATCATCCTCCCCTCACTACCCTCTTCTTCCTCTGCTCCTCATTATCTGGTTCCCTGCAACCTGCCTTTGCTCACCTTGACAACATAGATGTGGTCAGGGTGGTGCTTGGATGGCATGAAGATCAGGAGCAGCCGCTCGTAGAGCTGGATGCCAGTGAGCGACGTAACTCCCATGTAGAGGAAGATGCCAAAGAGCACAGCCAGCGGGATCTGCCGCAGCATATTCCCCATCACAATGGACAGACCTGCACAGACAGAGCTCAGGGTATGGTATGTCCCATGCCAGCCCCTCCACAAGCCACCTCAGACTCCGTCCCTCTCCTGCATCTTCTCTGTCTGTTCTGGGGTACAAGGGAAAGGAAACTCTAGAGGGGTCTAGCTAGAAGGGTGGCAAAAAGGGGCTGACCATGGTGGGGCTACCAAAGGCTGCTAGAGGAGAGCTGAATATAGGCAGGGGCAGTCCTGCAGCAAGCATGCAGAGTGCAGACTGGCCCATGGGGCAGGGACGCTGCCAGGAGATGCTACCAGGAGATTCAAGAGGTCGGCCCTGACCTACCCCCTCACTGCTTCACCTGACCAGAAGCTCACCAACAAGGGCAGCAATAAGCACTCCGGTCACACGCTGCTCCTTCACCTCCTCGATCTTGGGCTTCTCTCCTGGTGCAATGGCCTTGCTCATGACCGTCAGGGCATTGACGTGGGTGACAGAGCGCACCGTTGCTGCCGTCAGCCAGGGAAGCCCGAAGAGTGCACAGAGCCCCCCCATAGTGCCAATGAGCAGCAGGTCCAGGTGGAAGCCGGAGCCCTTCAGCAGCTTCCTCTCCTTCTTGCTCACAATCAGCCTGGGAGAAAAAAGGAGGATGGGTCAGTGCCAGGCCCAGCCCAGTGCCCAGGGACAGCACTGTGGCTGGGGACACCGTTCCCTCCCTGGAGACAGTGCACAAGGACAACAAGCAAATGGCTGAGGAGAGGCTGTCAACCTCAGGTTAGAGGTATTCTCCTGTGCTTATTGAGGCAGGTCTCCACCACACTATGCCAGGAGGGGAGCCAAGAGATGAGGGGAGAGCCCAAGAAGGTACAGTCTGAAAAGGCCAGGATCCTGCCCTTGCTGTCCTGCTGGGATGCCAGGTGCATCTCCACACAGATGGCACCGGTACCCACCCCAGCCTTGCCTGCCCAGGCGCTAGTGACAGTTGGTGTTGATGGTGGAGGTACTCACGTAGTGATTTGTGTCTCCATGAAGATAAGAATGAAGACGAGGAGGGCAGGGATGGCAGAGGCGAACATCATCCACATCGGAAAGGTCCCACTGCTGCCCATAGGGTGAATGAACCACCCACGCTTGTGAGGAGATGTGACCGACAGACCAGAGGGAACATTCAGCTTCTGGTGGAGTAGCAAAACGCAGCAGTTACTCATCAATACACATTGTGCCCACAGCCTCACACAGGACTAACCTTGATCCCTCTGGTCTCCCTGGTGTGAACGCTTCAGATGGCACAGCTACCCTGACCCAAGCAGGACTTTCTCATGGATAATCCCATTCAGTACAAAAAATCCCATGTCCCACAACATGGGCCCGTCTCTTTTCCTTTCAGCTACTGAAATTCGCTTGGGTTTTGTCCAAGAGACCAAGGAAACATCTTCCCTCGGGAATCTCACCCCTATGTCAGTGCTTGCAGACCACAGAGAAAATGCTCCTTGACCTCTGCTTGGACAAATCAAGTGTCCTGAACTGCCTACCGTTCTCCAAAGTGGCTTTCCAGACTTTCCAGGCCTTTTCTGAGACACTTTTTACTACTGTTTTTGCAGCGTGAACCCCAGAAGTGGCCACATTCTCTGGAACTTACCTCATTCTGATCAAGTTCAGGGAGATTATCATGTTTGCGTTCCCATCAGAGCCCACACAGACCTCCCAGCTGTACTTTGTCCCGACCCTGCGTTCACCAGCATTTGAACTCTCAGCTCTGCGCTGCTCTGCAGCAGCTCTTGCTATCTGCCTGTGTGAGCACTGCACGAAAAGTTTATGATTTGCATTTATGTTAATCAGCATAAGTATGAATAATATTCCTGGAATGCTTGTACTTGAGCTAAGCTGTGTAACTAACTGCTGTTTTCTCAGAAAGCTTTGTACATATGCTGAGTTAATACTGAAATGATAATGCTTTTGATATTAATTGTAGAAGTGTAGAAGGGTATGAAAAGAATGTAACAAAGTGCATGATTTTACTAACGTCTGATAAAACCAGATTTTTCATTGAAATTTAAATGAATTAAAAACACATTTGGATTCTGTTAAGCCTTGGGCTGTCTTGATAAAAAGCTTGCACGCTGAACAGGAAATACCTTTCACCCTCTCCCCAATGTTAGTTGGAAAAAAAAGCCAAAACAAAAAGATATAACTACACATCTACTAAAGACGGGGGTTAAAAAGAAAACCTGTCAGATGGGTTTGTGTGGTAACATTTAAGTTTATATGCATAAACTGGGAAAGAGATCACTGTGTTTGAGAGGGTGATCAAAGTATTTAGTAGCCTATAACCAAGGACAGTGTGTTAAGTACTAAAGGGATGGTAAGCCCCCAGTGTAAACAATCTGTATGCCACTTCCTCAGTCTGTATAACCAGTTCATGTCTTGTTGATTGCAAGTTTTTTAGAGTTAAAAACAAGGAATTAACTGCACTGAATCTCTCTGATCCCCTAAAGCCATCCCGACCAATAGCTGGAACATCAGAGAGATACCAGGGCACTCCAGTCCCTGTAGTTCTAATCTCAGTCTCAGCAAGGCCCTTGGAGCTTCTCTTCAGCATGGGAGTGAGGGTGAGGGGACCGTCTCTGTTTGCTTTGCGCTGTTACGACTGAAGAGGCAGGAAATACCAATCCTTCATCGCACAGTGTCGCAGGGATCACTGCTGAGCTGCAGGAGGGGTTCTGAGGGCAGCGCTGGTGCCTACCTGTGTGTATGTGTCAGTAATGGTGTAATCCACCAGCACCATGACCAGGATGGAGATGGGGATCCCGAAGTCTCCAATGATTCGCCGAGCCTGCAGAACAAACACCCTTGCTGGCAAAGGCAACGGGCTGGCCTCATGCACCCACCCTGCTACAAGGAGCCTGCAGCAAAGCGAAGCCCCCAGTGGGGCCAAGCACTACAGCAAACCTGAGGACTGCTGATGAGCCAGGTAAGGGAACCCAACCTTGACCCATGGGGCTGGGCATCCCACTACCCACGTAACACACAGTTCTCCAGCCACTCTTAAGTGACTGTCTAATTGCTCCTACTGGCCTGTTCAGATGGTGCTCCAGGTACTACACAGATGCCCTGCATGTACAGAGATGTCCAAAGCCAACAAGGTGCAAGCACTTCCTCCTATTTTGTGTCAACAGACTTGTATCCAGCCAAAAGAGCTTTCCCTAGGCCCAGCGGACTCCTCAGCAAAGCTTATTGGAGAAGGACAGTGCAGATACCATCGTCAAGAGCCAGCTCAGGTCTGCAGCCTAGGTCAGGCTACCATCCCTTCTGCATGGTGTTTAAGGGATTGCTGGTGTTTCTTTGGGGGATGGTCCAAATGCTCTGGAGAGCAAAGGGCTGTAGCAAGAAGCACTATTTGTTTGGCATGTCCCTTGTCCATAACATCTGGGTCCCACAAACATCTCACCTTTCCTCCCAAGAAACGGCTGTTCTTGAACTTGCGCATAAAGAAAGCAATGAAGAAGGTGCCTAGCATGAGGATGAGGGAGAGGAGAGCAGTGTTAGGCTGCATCCTGATTCCCAGTGACATCGCATCCGCAGTGAGCATGCTGGCATTCAGGCTGTTCTGCACATTTGGTGGGTAGAACTTCAGCAGAGGATGTTCTGCAAACACCTGGGCAGGTGAGAGAAGCAGCGGGAACTGTCATTGCAAGGAGGGACAGGGACCACTGTCACTCCTGGGGGCAGAGGAATGTGGAGGTGTCCTGCTCTATGGAGTGGTGAGGGTGTTAGATGGTGGGTGCAGACAATCCCAGCATCCGTCACCTCGCCTCGCAACCTACCTAGCTGGAGAGGGCTGGGGAGAGAAAAGTGTCCCCTCTTCAATGCCTTCTGCAGGAAGAGAAGGGGAAACAGATGATAGGGCTCATCCTGCCAGCCTCTGTGGTGGCACAGGGGCCAGCTGGGCTGGGGCATGAGAAGCCAGCAAAGAACTGCACTGTGGAACACCTAGGAAAACCATGGCTGAGTTGGCCCTGTTCCCCTGCCTCCTGTATGCTAAAGCAGCAGGTTCCTGGGGATTGAGAGATGTGGCAGCCTGTCTTCCTGGGGAAGGTTCACCTTGTACAGTTTGTAGAAGGTCTCGTAGATAAAGATGAGGGAGATGAGGAAAGCAAAGATCTCCTGGGTAAAGGGTGAAATGTAGCGCACCAAGAAGCTTCCCTCAGCTGCCACGATAATGAAGATGAAGACGATGAGCCACAGACCAATCCACACTCTGCCTGTCAGGTACTCAATGCCTTGTGTCTGGCAGAACTGAAACAGAAAGGGGAA
>NW_010423420.1:18351-21917 GCF_000710305.1 Buceros rhinoceros silvestris
CCTCCATCTGCTCCCCATTAAGATCAAAGACTCTCCTGGAAAAAAGCCTCTACATCTGCTTGTACATCTAGCTCAGGGGCAGTGAATTCAGGGCTGGAGTCACAGGTAAAGTTGCAGACTTTCGACTAACACCAGCCAGCTCACACCAAGCAGGTCTTTGTAACAGCACCTCCTTCATCTCTGCTAAAGCCATCCCATGCGTGACGATTCCCATCCCACCCATATGGCGGTGCCATTACTCCAATACAGCTCTCCACTGCTCCAGGCACTCAACAGCACAAGGCTGTTCCCCACAAAGGAGAGCCTGAGCAGCCTCTCAGGCTATCTCCCTCTGCATAAAGGCTACATTAGCTGGGGCATGATCCCAGACAGTGCTCTGTGTACACACACAGTTGTACATGTGTGGAGAAAAGTCCTCAGGCTGTGACCACAGAACAGATCATCTCCACTGCTTCTGCTCACCTACACGTAGCAACACCAACTACTTCCAGCACAAACCACATCCTTTCCATTGCAGCGTTCCTCAGTACCACCACAGGCAGTACCCTCACACAGGGCAGAGGTACACCTTTGTACACAGTAATAGGGAAAAGCAGCAAGAAGTGCGGTCACAGGAGGGCAGAAAAATTCCCACTGTGCAGCAGCATTACCAGCTCTGAACTCTTGACACACCAAGGTGAAAATCTAGCTGTAGGAAAAACCACGCTTTAAAAGACCAGACATGCCAGGAGTCAGAAAGAAGGAGAAGGAATAGACCTACTACTTGGAGGTACGGTGACACAGGGATGCTTTTAATAGTGAAGAGGTCATGCTACTTGAGAAAGAAACACATCCATCCTGGCTGGCCAGGATACGTCTGCACACACCCTTGGGCTCATCCTGAGACGTGGGAGTAATGTATGTGAGACATCCCAAATGGGTGGTACACTGAGGGTTGCTAGACTCCCACAAAGGGAAACCTGGACACTGTCCCATCTCAAGGGGGGTTCAGCCCAGGGGATACAGCAACAGGAGGCAAAAGTCGCTATGGCATGATCTGTAAAGGGTCAGCGGAGCCACGGCCATCTCCAGCTGAGCTGAGGGCAGCCTGGCAGGACCCAAGGAATCCACACCACCACAGATCCTTTGGAGAGCTGAGAAATGCCGGCTGCCCTCTCCAGTGCAAGGGCAGAGCAAGCAGGTGCCAAGACACTGCCTCACACTTACCTTGTAAAAAGCTTCTTCAAACACCAGCAGAGGCCCTGAGAAGCCAATGACCAGCAGTGGCTGGGCTCCAAGCAGGGAGAAGAGGATCCCTAAAACCGAGGTGGAGATTATCAGCTCCGAGACCCCCATGAGACCCTCAGTTTTCTCTCCTAGGGAAAAGAACAGCTTGTGAGTGTTACAGCCTGGACACAGGCACTGTCACCACAGGCAGGCAGGCTGCAGACACAGCTCCAGATGAAGGAGGCCAGTCCCTGTCCCATCAGTCAGAGGTCCCCTGCATCAGGCGGGGAGCACAGATGGAGCCCAGGCAGCTGAGGCTGGAGAAGCCAAGCAGCAGGGAGGGGACAAGGCAGCAGCCGTGGCACAGAGCTGCTGCTCTCCCCGAGTGAGCAGCACCGAAGCCCACCCCAGCACAGCATCACACAGACACAGCCAGTGTCCCAGCGTGCAAAGATCAGACCAGAAAGCAGGCCCATTACCTAGGAGTCCCCCGAAGGTGATGGCAGGAGAGAGAGCAGCAAAGTAGATGAAGAGAACGGCCGCGAGACACTGGCTGTGCAAGGCGTCTCTGATGTCACTGAGGTATTTGGGGTACCTGCGCTTTATGTCCCGAACCAGACCTCCAAAAAATATCCCGGTCCGCTTCAAAGGGTCGTCCTCAGCTTCCTCCTCTTCTTCCTCAGCTTTCACTTCACAAAGCTCTGGAGGTGCACGGAGGGCAAGGCTTGAGCAGGGTAACACAGGTCCACCCTCGGGTTCTCTCTCTTCCCCATACCCCATGGAGATTTTCCTCCAGTGTCACTAACCTGGTGGGTCCCCTGCGAGTGCACATCCCACTGCCTCCAGCTGACCCCAGCTGCCAGAGCTGCCCACAGCCACTGTCCCCGCTCCCCACTGCCCACTGCAGGAGCCAAGCCCCGCTCACCCCTCTGCCAGGCTCTGTGAGGGGAGGGCCCACCAGGGCTCGTAGGGCACTAGGCACAAACTCTTTTGCCCAAATGAGAGACCTTTGGCTTCCTGGACAGCCCCCTCCTTCATGGACTTCTGCTCCCTCTCCTTCCTCTTCCTCAGCAGCAACTTCTGGAAGGTGGCAATGGATTTGAGCAAGTCTTTCCCCTCCACCTCTGATGGGGGGATGACAATGCTGCAGTCCAAGAACTCGTTGATTGCATTGAGGAGGTCTTGACGGTCATCTGCCATGTATGCAGCCTCATGGAAGTGCTGGGAGGGGCAGAGAAAAAAAGAGAGGGAGAAGGCTCAGACCAAGACTGCACCCAGCTACCTACAGCCTGGAAACACAACACTTGCTGGGACCAGACAGCAACATCCTGCTCCCTTGACCCACTACTTGTCTCACTACTGCCACTATGTGACACTCACTCCTGAATCCCTCCTCCCTGTTCTTCTACCCAATGCCCCTCACCTAATCCCATGTCTCCCCTCCCTTCCCTGTCCCTCCTTTCCAGTGGCCTCCTTGCCCCTTCTTTTCTTCCTCAACCCTCACTGCTCTTGCCCAAGATCGTGCTCCTGCAGAATCTCTGCCAACTGCACGCTCTGCCAGACCACAGGGTGCTTCTCATGGGACCTCTCCACCAACGAAAATCAGATTGATGTTTCCCAGCTAGCCAGGTGTCTCTTGTTCCCTAGGCTAGATACTACACCAGGCCAGCCTGTGCCTCTGTTCACACCAGATCACTGTGGCTGCACCAGGCCAAGAACCTTCTCCTGACAAGCTCTGTGTGCTGTTGCTCAGTCTTGCAGGGCTCTTGTTCAGAGCCAAGCTCAGAGAGGTACCAAAAGCCAGGCACCATGTCCCTGCAACTCAACATTACGACTCTGCAACAGATATCCTCCTAGTCTAGTCTTGGGTTTGTTTTGAGGGAGAAGCTGGTGGGGCCCTAAAGCACTGCAGATAAAGCACAATAACCAGGAGCTGAGCAGGGAGCATGCGACTTTTGGGAGTCTCCACATGGAAGAAGGAGGGAAAATAGTCTACAGCATGAAGAAAGCCATGCAAAGAAAACCAAGGACAAAATGGGAGATACTTCTGACAGCAAAGGCAAGATGACAAGGAAGGACTCCAAGGAGACCATGACAGGACAGCGCTACTGCAGATAGGCAGAGAGAACTGACAAATGGATGGAAGTGCTGCACTGCCTCTGGAACATGCCTGCAGAGAAAGGGCTGGAGGAATCTGAACAAGGAGACAGCCTGTAAAGCAGGTAGGGGACAGCTAAAGTCCCTGCAGCGCACAGACTCCCTGGAGCCACAGCTTCAAACTGTAAATGATACCGTACTCTCTTCATGGCGCCAGACACCATGTAACCTTGCTACGGCCAGCTCCGCCTGTGGCAGCCCGC
>NW_010423420.1:22047-34337 GCF_000710305.1 Buceros rhinoceros silvestris
CTCTTCCAGCAACAGAGAAGCAGAGGCTCAAATCAGCGAGATCAGCCCACAAACGCGGTGCTGAACCTGGCATATGGCACCTCAGCTAAAACACACGGTCTCAGCTGAGCCCTGTGCAGCTCCAGGGAAGGGATCTTTCAGCTGGGAGCTCTTGTTGCCCACAACCCACCTGCTCTGAGTGGACCTTTTAGTCCCCACTTCAAGTGCAGCTGTGCTCTGGAGGCAAAACAGGCAGGTTACTCAGTTATAGTTACATGACACCAGCCAGCAGGACCCTGTGAACCTTTGATTCTCCTGTCCTGGATGCATGCAGCAGATGCTCAGATTGTCTCTTCTTTGTCTTTAGCTCCTTAACAGGATAGTGAATTTCACTTTCCTGCCATCTAGCCAGATGGGGAACTTTTAGTAGTCCACATGCTTGGCAGAAAAACCTTCCTGCTTCCTCATCTCTCCTTCTGCATGGATGCCCCAGCCTTGAGACTCAGTAGAAAACTTCATCCGAACACCTTCAAACAGTTCCCAGGCATTGCTGGGTCTTCTTGTCAGTGTGGCCTGGGCCAGGCATCGTGGTCACAAGCACTGCCCAGCCTTCCCTCCTCTGTTTGTGAAATGTCAGCTGAACACAACTCCTCTAACCTCGGGCAGTGCTTTGCTCCTGCTTTTACATACAGCCCCTTTCTTCAACCAGCCTAGCACTCTCTGTCCCAGCCAAGTGTCTGGCTTACTCTTTCCTCGATAGTGGAGCATCCTACCTTGGCTGAGCCAGGTTCAGCTCTTAAAAATCCCAGGTGCTCACACCTGCCTGGGCCTTTCACAGCATCTCTCAGCACTCTCGTCCTGGGACTGACTTCTGAGGAGCTACCGAAGCTCCCTTGCTTGTGCCAGCATCACCGTCAGTCGGCTCCTCACCTTGTCAGACATGAGGGTGGAGATTGAACGGCCAATTTCATGGTAGTCCATGTTGGCCTGGCTCGGTCCCAGCAGCACAAAGATGAATCTGACAGGAATTGGGACCTCCAAGACAGATTCCAGAAAGACGGCCTCATTTAGTCGGACAAAGGCCATAGTTGGCTGCTCCAGGAACTGCACACAACCTACCAGGAGGCAATGTTTTGAGCAGAGTTAATCATTGAGGAGAGCTGTACCGGGCTGCCTTTAACAGTGGAAACAGGGATTTCAGGGGCTCCCACAAGCCCAGCAGTCCTGCACTTGTCTCCAGACCACTGATACTGCATCGAGCTTCGTGCCAAGGACTGCTCCAAGTCCCCTGTTCACTGCTCATTCCCAAGCAGTGCTACTTTCTCTAGCTTCCCAGTTAGCCCTTTCTCAACCACTTTCAGATGGGCTCTACTGACACTACAAGGGGCTAATTTTAAATTGGAAGGATGTTTTCCACTAAGCCATTGCCTTACGGAAGGAAGTCTCTTACATGTTACTTTTATCAAACAAACTTCTAATCTCATCAAAGACTGAAATCAGGTTTGCTTGATATGACCTATTTCCCTCACTGCTTGGCAATAATTACATTCTTATTCTTTAGCTTTTTATTAATTGAATCCTATATTAGCTCTACCATTATGTTGGCCAGGAAGGATGTCAGGTTAAACAACCTATAGGTACTGGGTCACTGTCCTTCCCTCCCTGAGCACTGATGCTGTGAGCTTTCTTTTGTTTTTCTCGTATGTTCCCTGCATTCTAAAGACTTTTTTTTTCCAGATGAAAATGAGCCAGTTCTCTAAAGACTCATAGGTGCAGACTGCACAGCTTGTTTTACAATGTCCACTCTCATCAATGCTTGACAGCCTTCTTGGTTCCTAACAGACTGGGAAGTACTTCTGCGTCCCCTGGCACACCAGCTGCTTCCTTCCCATACCGAACACAAATGTTTATTGAATACTTGTCTTTCTCTGGCATTATTACTGATCTTTCTGCCACAGGCGCCCAGCAAACAGCTGTGTTCTGTGTTGGACTGGCAAATCTGGACCATCTGAGTGCCCAAGTGAACCCCAAGACAGAGCCTTTCCTCAGAAATGGCCAGTGTTTAGATATCTGAGTATTCAAAGTATGTTCATGAAGTTGATTTGGGCTCACCATGGTTAAATATCAGCTTGGCTGAGGCACCAAGCCTCTTTGCCTGAGATTTCATCTACTGGGTAGCCAATGACATTTACTTTGCTTGTAGCATAGCCACGTTTGCTGAGGTGTTAAAGCCAGCAAAGTGATGAGGAGGGCTATGCTTCTGGTCAGAAGGCACCAAGCCCGCTGATGCTTGAGCCTGACTGCCCACAGCCGCCTTCTCCTGGCAGCACTATGGCTGATACCAGAGACCTTGCCATCAGCCAGGCCCTGCTTCCATAAATTCAAAGCTCCCCGGCACGCACAACCAACACTGGCCAGGGTCAGGGCCCAGCTGCTGGCGAGGTGCAGAAAGGCCAGGTAGAGGGCAGCAATGGTTGCAGGACAGCGTGAGGCTCAACAGCGGTCCGTGCCTGGCCATCAGTCCCTTGGGGACCGCTTACCCACTTCTGAGCTGCAAAATGGGATGTGCTGGTGAGCATGGTGGGACTTCCTCCTCTAAGCTGGGCCCCAGCTCCCAGCAGCAGCGTCTATCATCCTCTTTCTTAATTTAGGAGAAGAACTACTCTGGCACCCCATTCATTTACCATACACAAAAAACCCCCATACACCACCAGCAAAGGAGAGAGCGTAAAGGCTCCCTGCCCAGCTGAACTTCAGAAACAAGTACCAGATGACCCAGTAATCCTCACGAGGGAGGGCACAGACACCTGGGGCCAGACCAGGACCTGCACTAATCTCGATTAGCACCAGGGGGACTCTACATGCCACCTCTTACCCACGAGGACCACTGTGGCCTCTGCATCTTCAGGGATCTTCTCCATCAGCTTTACGTATTTGCGGTGACCCTCAGAGTTATGGAGATGAGGGGTTTTCTGCCAGAGAAAAATACAGACAAGTAAGGACAAAGTCCCCATGTCTCCACCTCCCTACATGTGCTGGTATGTCTGCAGCTGGGCTTGCCTCAGCAGCATGCCTGATATCCTGCTTCACAGGCAAAGTGTCCTCACAGCAAAGGCCACCCTGCAAGTGCCACTGCATGCTCAGACAGACATTTGCATACACTGTGAGGCTAAAATTACCTCCCAAAATTGTAATGCAGTGACCTGATTTCCAGCACTCCAGGTGAGCCAGGGAACCTCAGCCCTTGCAAGCACAAGGTACCCTCATGAAGAGGCCCACAGGTGGGTGCCAAGGGTCACTGCCAGCCAACAATTGTCCCCAGAGTGTGGAAAAAGAAGCAGTAACCCCCTCCATGTCACCCTCACCTCCTTGCACTCGGTCTCATTGGCCTTGGGGTCCGCCATCTCAATGCGCTCTTCCCCCATGAGAGGCACACAGGTATCAATGGTGTGGTTGTGGTGGTGGTTCCCCACGATGGAGTTCATGCTGGAGCTGGAATGGTTCCTCGGGAAGAAGCCCTCTTTCTCATCATTGGGGTGGCTGAGGAGGAGAGTGGTGGCCATGAGGGTTCCCATCTCCCTTGCTACCTGGGGCTCACAGAGCCATGACAGCCTTCAGCCACATGCCACCCACCTGTGCTTCAGCAGCAGGGCACGCAGCACATTGGCTCGGTCTTCTGCTCTGATCTGGTCAGAAATGATCATCGTCTCCACCATGAGGTGAGCAATGCCAGGCAGAGTGGTCTGCTCCAGGTCAAGGAGGACAGCGCCTGCCAGTAGGAGGAAAAGAGCCCTGCTCCTAGTGTGCAATGCTCCCTGCCACATGCACACTCTGGGGACACAGCTGTCCCACCAGCAGCCAGGCTGCAACTGGGGTATAGATTCTCTCAGCTGAGAAATGCCCCAACTCCAAGTGTCCCATGTCCTCTGTGTAAATCCCTGTTCTGAGAGAACTCAAAAGCTTCAAGATGCACTGGTAGCTCTGGTACATCACTCTCATTTTGGTCTCCCACTCTGACCAAACTTGCCTTTTCACACCAAAGATGGGTCCAAGACCTGCTGGCTCAGGCACAGCTGGCCATTGCAGCTGCCTTGTACCTGAGAGCAGTAAAGCAGAACAAGGAACGAACTGAGGCACCCCTGGGCTAGTGCAAACCCTGGCAAACAGGCTGCAGGATGGTCTGTCTCCACAGACCCTGCATGGATCCTGGACACAGACACTGCTGACATGTCTACAGAGAGGAGCCAAATAGAAACAGAAGTTGTCCAGCAAAACCTGCCCCAGAGCAAGACACAAACCCTGGCCTGTGGTTCCTGACTTACCATGGGCAATCGTCTTCCTGAGCTCCAGCAAGCTGCGGAAGGACAGTGAAGCCACATGGGGTTTCCCCCACCTTGCTGTGTCCTCCTCCACATCCTCCTCAAACTTGATCCAGCGGGCCGTCTCCCTCCAGTGCATCTCCTGGTTCTTATCCACCACCAGCTCATTCAGCTCCACAAATACCTAGTGTGAATTACAGCAAGGGCATGAGACTTCTCCTGATGCTTTCCCTGATGCACACAGCTCTATCAGCAATACGCAGAAAGCCCCAGGTTTGTTCTCAAGGTATCACTTGGTCTAAAGTGCTGCCTCAGCAAGCCTGCCTTAGTTAACCACAGCAAACAGAAGCAGCCAGGACAAGTATCACCGGCAGCATGGCAGGAGCTCCCATCAGCACATGGAGCACCAGAAAGCTCCGAGTTAGATTCATGGGCAGAGAAGAGAGAACGATGCAATGCTGCATGCCTT
Source organism: Buceros rhinoceros silvestris (assembly GCF_000710305.1). Classification (NCBI taxonomy): domain Eukaryota; kingdom Metazoa; phylum Chordata; class Aves; order Bucerotiformes; family Bucerotidae; genus Buceros; species Buceros rhinoceros. The sequence continues at coordinate 26,815 of NW_010423420.1, forward strand.
CCTACCGAACTGTTACAATTTTGTCCTCTGCCTCCTCCTTGATTTCCTCCAAAACTTCCCACACTTACCAGAGACGGTGACGTTACTGTGCTGCCCACTTCCACAACAGCGCTACCATTTCTGTGATTTTCTAACACCTTTCCTAAGGTCAAATCTTTGTGATTTCAGAGAAATCTCTCCTTCGATTGAAAAAAGTGTGTTTTTAGCCCTCATGATAATGGGTGAGAGCTCGAAATGTCACCCTGAAGGTCATGTAAAGAATTAACCGTATTGAAACCACACTTATCTCTTCATAAAGCTCCTGTTTCTAGTCCTGATTTATGGCTTCTGAACAAGTGTGGGAGGACAGCACATGCATACCTCATGGGGCTTTCTATCCAACTTCTTCTTCTTCTTCTTTTTCTTGACAGATGGAGTTGATGCTAATTTTTTGCTTGTCCTGGTGATCTGACTCCGAGATGGTTTTTTCATCAGATGCCTCCTCACACCAGGGTTATCTTCAAAACGGTGGCCTGAAGACATGGGAAAGGAAAAAATACCACCAGTCTGCCTAGTGGAAACAGTCTGGTAGGGAAACGCATGCGAGCCCACCCTTGTCTCAGTAGCTTATGCTAGCAAAGGCCTGGCAGCTGAAGCACACATCATCATCCTCCAGCCCTTTGAAGATCCTTCCTGCCTATCAGCTCTTCCAGACATCTGCAAACTAATTCCTTCAAGAAGGCAGCATCTTTCCAGGCTGTGCATACACTGGAGCATAATTGCAAAAGCTTTTATTCATGGTACCCAAATAAGTGCTCAAAGAAAAGCAACCTGAAGGCTTGCCTGCCCAGCTCTGCATCCAGATAGCACAGGCAGGCACCTGGCTAGGGCTCATTTCTCCCACTGGAGGAAAGCCTGGTGCTCAGTAAGCATAAAGGGCAGAGAAGGGGAAGGATATTTAACTGCTGGTCTGGGAGACTCATGGAAATATCAATGACTGTTTTATTTAATTGTGCAATGAGACTGTAGGATAACAGCACAGACCAGGGCTGGCACTGAGGCTGGGCAGTTAACTCCAGCTATCACTGTTTCTAGATGATCCGCAGTGCCGCTGTAATGCCCTCTGAAAGGTCTGCATTACAGAGTTCAGCTGGCTGAATCAAAGACTCCCCGAAGCTTCCAGAGAGGCTGTTGAGGCTGCATTACAGACCCACCACCAAGCTACCAGTACTGTTGGTTAGCCAGCATCCACCAAAACCTGGCCACAACCATGCCAGCCCCTTCTGCAATCTGAGAGAAACAGCACCTGGGCAAGAGCTATAGAGAGTAGTTTCCCTGCATACTACCCAGAGACAGCAAGTGTATCTTCCTGAGCACAGACAACTAATGGGGATGGAGAAAGACATCAGTTCTCCTGGAGGAGCCTGGCTCCAGGATGGGCAGGCTCCCTCGGGTAGATCATGGAGTCAGGGGTTTGGCTCAGCTTCAGATCATCAAGGCTTGCTGGCCCTACTTGTAAGGTAAAGTCAAGGTCTTCTCCCTGGGGTCCAGGGGCAGGTCTCTGTTGGCTGGGATGAACGTCTAGTCTCCACACACCTTTCTGCACTTAAGCTTCAAGACCTGAGGCTGTCAGGGCATGAGAGGTAGCAAAAACCACTGGGTTTGAAGGACAAGTGATGTTGCAGGAAACTACTCGTGCATCTCTGGCATGGAAAGACACACCCAGCATCCAGCCAGGCATAGCATGGCCTTGCTCCTTGGAAATCTGGGTCACTAAATTAAATATAAAATTAATCAATACTGAGCCTCAGGACTTTTTCCCCCATTGGCTGCCCTGCTGATACACGTCCTGCTGACGGCTGGACTCCTCCCTGCTCCACTTACTGCAATGCAATGTCGATATGAGCCAGTAACTGCCCATCACTACAAACGTTGCTGGGAGCTAAGCACGTGTGTGGCTTCCTCAGACTTTTGCATGGATTTCTCACTTCCTGCGTGGAGGCAACCACTTCGCTGCACTTGGTGGGGGCTCATGATAAAACTAACAGTCCACCAGGCTGATGATCTTGGTATCTGGCAGCTTTGCTCCAATCCCTGCAGCTTCTGATTCCCCCAAGCACTCTGAGACCCATTCTCACCATGTCCCTGAAAGACCAGGGACAGAGGACGCTCTACCCAGCAAGACAGAGTGCTCACCTAGAGCACAGCAAACCTCCCCCATGGCGGCGACAACCTGCTATGCAGTGCTCTTCAGCAACAGCCCTAGAGAGCACATGCAGGCGTTCACTCTCAGCCACCAAATGGCTGGAGGACAGATAAACTGAAAAGAGCCAAGTTTCCTGCCATCATCTCCAGTGACTCCCACACTCGCTGACAGGGACAGGAGCTGGAGTTCTGCAGCCTCAGAGTGAGCCAGTGAAGTCACACTTCCAGAACCCTACAGCAGAAAGGAATGATCAACTTTGCTGCTCTCCCTTGGCAGTGCATGTGGTCACTGAGATGCCAGCTGGAGAGACAACTCACAGGAGCAGGATAGACACGTGGGCTTAATTTAGGAAGAGGCCACTGGCTTTGGGAGTCCCATGCAGAGCCCAGCTGAGGTGCTCCAGGCTGCTCTAGTGAGTCTTTCTGTGCCCTGTCAGGTTGTTGCTTCCACCAAATGAAAGCCAGTCAAGTGAGTAGCTAAGTCTGGGGTCCTTACTAAGAAGAGCATCTTGGACTGAGACCAACGGATGATGTGCCCAGGGCATAGCTCTGCCCTCCTTGTCTGAAGCCATACTCCCCAGAGTGAGATGAAGCAGCTGTACCTTCTCTCCAGTGCTACACAGAAGAGCGTAAGCCAGTGACAATGTCTGAGGACAGAGAGTGATTGCTATGGGTGCTCCATGACAACAAACTGGTATGTCACCCTCCCACTACAGTCTCCTCTAGAAGACCTTCTTGCCATATTAGCTTCCACATTCAGATTTCTTGGGATGACCAAGTTCCTTTTCCATCAGCTTAAATCTGAAGATGACAAATACAACTTTGCACTGGTTGAAGTCTTCCCCCAGAGTGCCTGGGCTAGTCAGTCCAACTCAGTGGGTGATTGCCTTCCAATCATGTGTTAGCTCCTGCTTCCCTCCTTTCATTACCCTCTATCCACAAGCAGGAAGCCCAGAAAGAGGGATCACAGTATTTGTATCAGTACTAGGGAGCAACTTGCTAGCCCATCATCGCAGGGATGGTGCACACTTCCCGTGTACTCCAAAGGTTATGTTATAGCAAGACAAAAGAGATTGAAACCCCATCTCTTGGAATATTTTAAATCAGACTAAACAAAATGATAATCAATACACGGTAAGTCACAACCCCATGCTGGCTTCTGGGAAAAGCTACTGCCCTGCTCTGTGCAGAGCCCAAGTGTCTCCTGGCTGATGCCGAGTTCAATATGACAGGGGCAGCTGGACCCTAGCTCATCCCTACTGCCATCCAGGTGTCCCTACACAGCCCTGCCCATGCTCTGAACACGGAAAGCATTGCAAGGAGACCAGCTCAGATCCAACAAGGACTGTTTTGCTCAATAGCTATTAAATTCCCCCTGGATCTGAGTTGGTCCTCGAAGAGGTACTGCCATGGCGTAAATAGGTGGGCAAGTGGCACTGGCTGGATGTGAGCTGGCTCTGCACAGAACTGACTCTGGTGTCTCTGCCACCCCTGCCTCTGCCACATTTCTCTGCAGTACTAATTTACAGTGTGGATTCATTGTACAGAAATAATTAAAGAGTTGACTGTACAGCACACCCTATTTCAAGCACCTACACTATGAGCTGTAGCAATCAATGAAAGTGTTAACTGCCAGCAAGCCAAATTTCCCTACTTTAAAAGCGGTGCATACCACACCTCGCAGAAGCGATCTGCCCCTTCTACCTTCCCACGAACCGCCATCCTTTCCCGGGTGAACTTGGGGCAATTTGTCACACTTGTAATGTACAGTTTGCTCAGCTCATGGCGGCTGATGGAGCCAGTTTATTCTAGGTTTCTATTTTGAACTTTCCTGTTATTATACTATCAATTTACAGTAACAAGTAGCAGACTCAGCCAGAAGCAAATCCCCACTTGCTGGTCCCTGCAGAAGCTCGACATTTCTAGTCTAGTTCTAGGCTAGTTCTGGGACCACATCACCTTCCCGTGTGCAATAAAATTCCTTGAAAAATTAACACACAATCTGGATGAGGACTCTTGGGCAACCGCCACAGAGCTATGGCTATGAACAGTGACACACAAAGCCACCTTTTCACTGTGAGTTACCGTCTGCCAAGGAAGGACCACCTGCGCAAGGTGGGAGCAAGGCTCCAGCTTCTGTGTGGTCCATGGGGTGGCTCAGAACACAAAGATGTTCTTTGCTCTTGGGATTCCTATTCTCTCCTTTCCTGCTTTTCACACTCTGGCTCCCTTCCTCTCTTTCCCCTTCGAGGCATCCCAGCCTGTCACTACCCAGTTTCACAGCCATGCTCAAGCCTGCAGACATGGGGACTAGGTTATTTTTCCCTCCGGGCATTAGGGTACAGTGCAGAGCTGAGAACCTGACACCCACCTCTGCTGTCAGATCCACAGCTCGGCTCAAATTCCAGCAAACAAAGCAGCAGCACACTGTCACCTTGTGCCACAGATGGAAGGGGAACGTCTCTGTCCTTACACATACACCAGAGCTTTTTCTCTGGCCACAGCATGGGCTACATCCTGATAAGCACAAACAGCAATATGCAGCTGTCTCTGGAGCTGCGAGTGAGACACACACAGGGAAGCCACTCAGCACAACAACACAGACCTGTACAAAGACCTCAGGCAGACACACAGACACCAGGCAGTTCCCCTGGTGACCCCAGGCACACAGTGGGGCAGACCATACTTCCTCTAAACCACAAGACCAACCTGACACAGAGAAGGTGCTGACAGAAAACACAGGGTGGGGGACACACACTTTAGCTGGGGGCTCTGATCTATAGCTGCAAGCGTGGGGTCACTGCTCCAGTACTTACAGGTGGGCTCCCCGCCTGGGTAGCCCAGATGGTTTCTGATGGCCTCCCATAAATCATAGTCTTCAAAATTGAAGGCAAATTCATCAAAGTCTTCATAGCCAAGTGAGTTGCGAATACGGGTGCTCACCGCTACCTCCGGGCTGCTGCCCCCTTCTGATTCCTTCGCTGCCTCCTCTCTCTCTTGAAGTGTTGTCATTTTGTCCTTGTGAAGGTCAGGGGTCAGGTGCCATGAGCCACTCACCTTCAGAGGAGGGGCTGGGGCAGCCGGGCTGATGTGTGGGAAGCAAGCTGCCCCGCTGGGGGGATTCACCGCAGCCCCGGAGCCAGCCCCTGTGCCTTGCTCTCCTCCTCACAGGGCATGAAGGTGCTGGCTGCAGCAGCCCCTGGGACTGACGAGGTCCCAGAAAGGTTGGCTCCACCCAGAGATGCTTCCTGGGGGGCTTCCCCACCAGCTCCCAGCTCCTTAGGAGCCAAGTCCTCAGGGTCTTGTGCCAGATGCCCAGGCATGCAGAGCCCGTGGCCCGGAGACAGCCAGGCTGTGTGTGCAGCACTGCTTCTCTCCCTCGCTCTCCTCTGGTGTCTCCCTCCCTCTCCAGCCTGCAGAGCAACCTATTGAATTCTCCATGTCCTCGGGCCCGGAGCATGCATTTCCATGACGTCTCTTCTGCCTGTCCTCACGCCACGCACAGGGGCAGTCCCCTTCTGAGGTGCTCTGGAGGAGGCAGCTGCCTCTCTGCCAGGAGAGCGGAGGAGAGGCTCCTCACCACAGGTTTTCTGTGATGCCAGAGCTGGCGTGTCACACATAGGGCTGATCGCTGGGAAAGTGTGTCAGGAGATGAGAGCTGGGTCTCAGGGAAATGCAGGGAGCCCTGAACCAGAGAGGGCAGTGGGGCAAGTGGAGGAGCGAGCAACCGTGGGATGAGTGTGAGTGAAAACATGGGGACTGGTGCTGTGGACATCACAAAGCTGACAGACAGGAACTAGGGCTGGAAAAGCAGGGGCTGGGGGACAGGGAGGTGGGGACCAGGTCCTGCAGCAGGCTGACCATGCCTGGAGCTGCTAGTGAAGAGGGAAAAGCAGGGAGAAGCAAAGGAAACATGCACCAGTAACACAGGTAGTGTCGCAAAGCCTCACTTTTCATGCCGTCCAAGTCAGCGGATGCCAGCATCTGGGCCTCAGCCTCGTCTGTGGGGACGCGCTGGTATGCCGCACTCTCCAGCGTGGTCATGCTGCCAATGCACATTCTCTCCTTCAAGTCATAGGTAACACGTTGCCCACTTGCCACCTGGCCCCAGGGCTTGCGCTTCTCCCATCCACGAGACAGACATTCCCTAGGTCCAGGGAGGCTGGAGGAAAGAAAGAGCAAACGGTGAATGAGGATGGGCACTAGCCTATCATGGGCTGAGCTCCCTTGGTTCAGCCCTGGCCAGCAAGTTCCAGAGAAGGAGCAGAGCCAGAAGTCATCTATCCCAAACCCTAAAGGTTGCCCCTCCTGCTCCTCCACTCCCCCACCACAGAGTGGGATCAGCCTGTGGTCAGTGTTGGGGACCCACCTCTGAGTCAATGGTTTCATGGTCCCCGACCCAGCCGAGCTTGCTGTGGCTTCCCAGCCTGCAGGTGAGCACGACAGCGCAAGCTAGCTGGGAGGCAGGGTCCTCTAGGTATGCAGACCAGTGCCTCCAAACGTGCACCCTGGGGAGCCCACAGACCCAAGGTGGTTGCAGGAGTCCCAGGGAGAGACTGATGCACTGGAGAGCAGCTGTGTTGCTCACAGTCACTCTCCCTCTGAGCCCCATGTTCCCTCTGGCTCAGCAAGCAAGTTCAGGCTGGGTACAGCCACTATCCTCATGGACAGGGTCTGTGCAGCAACATGGAGCCAGGGAGAGTGGCGGGCAGCTCAGCACTGCTCACCTACCTGCGGAGGGAGGCAGGGCCCTTGTCCTGCAGCCGGTCAGCGAAGCGTGGCATGGGGGACAGGATGCCACATTCCTCCTCCACGTGAAACTGTGCAGGGGCCAGAGTGCTGCTGGACTCCTCCTCATCACTGCCGATGGTGAACTGCAGAGACAACAGTCCTAACAGCACGATCTGGGGCAGACAGCCTTTACCCCAGTCCCTAGCACACTGATCCTCCCCATGTCCCCACCTCCTAAAACAGGCCACACCAACTTCCCCCACGTGTCCCACACCCTGGGACTGGCCATATTGAGACCGCCCCCCCCACCCCACCATATCCTATACACCCTAAAAGCAGACACATTGATCTTACCCCATGGGTCTTACACCCCCAAAATGGTCATACACACCCTCCCCAACACCCACCCCAAGCAATGGCCTATCATTGTCCTCCAGTGCCCATCTCTGCTAGGCACGGACAAAACCACTCTTCCCACAGTATTACACAGCTGTAACCTCTTCCCTCTGAGCAGCGCGCTCCCATGGCCATACACCCTGGCACCCTCCCAGCATCGACCCTCCCTCCACCTCCCACCAGCCTCTGCGCTCCATCCAGGTAGGGATGCC
>NW_010423420.1:34396-36052 GCF_000710305.1 Buceros rhinoceros silvestris
ACCCTCCCTCCACCTCCCACCAGCCTCTGAGCTCCATCCAGGTAGGGATGCCCTAGCCTTGCCTTTGGTTTGCTTGGGGGCTCCAGCTTAGGGGACGTGTCCTTCCCACGAGCTTCTCCCTCAGACTCTGCAGAGATCTCTTTCTCCCGGGCTTCCTCTGCCTCAGATTCTCCTTCTTCCTCCTCTTCTTCTTCTTCCTCTTCTTCTCCCCCTTCCTCGTCCTCTTCCTGAATGGTGGGGGTGACCTCTGAGGGGGCTACTGAGGTTTTTTTCTTTCTCCTCCTCCTTTTTTTCCTCCTGCTGGTACGGGGGAGCCTCTTTTGGAACTTGAGGGCAGAAGGGAGGTGAGTGGAAAGGGGATGATGGATATGGTGCGAGGTTTGGCGGTGGACTGAGAGAGAAAAAGAGAGTCAGGGGCAGGAAGAGGCTGGGAGGAACCTGCCAGGCGCCCCTCCAGGAAACAGCATGGTCTGGAGATCAAGGGCCAGGAAGGGCAAGGAGAGCCACCAGCCCATAGGGACATAGCAAAACTCTTTCAGTGATGTGGCAGGATGCGTCCAGACAGGAGTTGCTGGGGAGGCAGCCCTCGCGCAGTGCCAAACCATCCCAACACTCCACTGCCCTGGGGAAGGTAGGACTCCTCTCCCAGCATTGCTGAAAGCCATTCACACAGCTACGCAGAGCTGCAGTGACATGCCAGAGGCACCATCCCCTTCCTAAACATGGGGAAATGTTCCTCACATTCTCAAACAAGCATGATTTGGGCCCTTTACAAACATCCTAGAGATATGGCTTAGAGGTGGACTTAGTGTTGGGTTTACAGTTAGACTCGATTATCTTAAAAGTCTTTTCCAACGTAAACAATTCTATGGTTTCTTTCCTGAATAGTGTTCTTTGAGTTAAATAGATGTGCCTTATTTATCCCCTCCTGCCTACCCACAGGAACCACAGACCAAGCCTTTTAGTGCAGCTGCAACCTAAGTCCACATCCCAGATACTGTGAGGGCTTGTGTCTCTCTACCAGCTTCTGAAATGCAGGTTCAATTAAGAGGCTGTCTTTTAAAAATCAGGGTAAAAAACAGGGCAGAAGGACTTTTCTTCAAACTAATCTACAAAGACAAATTCATACAGGCCTGACCTGGATGTTGTGGGAATTACAGAGTGAGAAGAAATTAATGGCATTTCTGAACCTTCACTCAAAACCAACGATAATGCATCAGGCAGGCAACAGAGTAAGCCCAGCATCTCCCTGCCAGAGGGAGGAAAGCCATTTCTGCCAGGTCTATCTGCAGGCACAAAAGCCTCCCATAGACAGTCTGCAGGATGCACGGTTCCTGGGGCTGCACCCAGAGCAGCTGAAGTCACGGGGGCACCAGCCACTTCACAAGGGGGCTTTGCTCAGCAGTTCTTCCTGAGGAATTGTTTCCAGCCTGTTTTGATTTGGTTCCTTCCCAGCTTTCCTGTGACATGGCATCAAAATCTGTTTACAGTGAAAATTACCTTCAAAGGACCTTTTCAATGGAAGTTGTAACCTTCTCCCTGGGAAAGCCAGGCAGGTTCATTGTTCTCCTGTCATGTTTCCTTTCCTTTGGTTTCTCAAGTCTTTTCTCCCTTGTTTCCCCCCTTGGGAGCAGCAGGGATGTTTCACACACACTC
>NW_010423420.1:36170-44825 GCF_000710305.1 Buceros rhinoceros silvestris
GCTTATGGCAAGATTAGAGGAGATTATGAATGGTCAGACATCTGCAAATTGGAACAAGTTTGGGCTCTTTATGAACACTTTGTCCTCCGAAGTGTTCTTTTCTTTGACTTAACTAGATGTACCCTATTTTGCTCATAGGTTTTGGCAGAAAGACCCTCCTGCCCTGCTGCTGCACTCCCACAGCACTGCTCTGCATGCCACAGATAGGTCGGACATGAACTGGTAATGTACAACAAAGCAACGAAGGCCCCAACTGTACAAACATTGCTCCTTCTACAGCACAAAGCTCTGGGTCTGGACACAGACCATCTTCCCCTTCTGGCTTGTTCACGCCAGCCCAAGACAGACACAGTTATATTTTGGATCAGAAGGAAACTGAAGCCTTGGACTGCAAAGAAGGGCAGTGATGGTAAGTGGCTGAGCTGGCACAGGATTGAGGAGCACCACTCTTCACCCCTGCCGTCAGCCCTCCTTGTGCTGGCTGGTCATGTTTCCACGGAGGTTGCCTGGAGGTGGGAAAAACATACCTCTCCCAAACACAAGAGGCTTCATGCCTCCCTCTTCTTCCTCCCTGTCCTCCTGCAACTCCTGCGTGTCCAGCTCCTGCCCTCCTTCCCTGCTCCCTTCCTTGTACTGCCTGCCTGCATGGAGAGTTATTGCCAAACCAGTGTCCTGGAAGTTTGATTACACTTCTCAGTGAACTTGATACAAGAGATATGAAAAAGTAATTTGGATGGAGAGCCCAGAAGGAAGAGCCTACGTATTAGGAGTTCCTGGCTTTGAATAGGGCAGGAAACATTTCTAAATCCAGAGAGCATTCACCTCCATAGGCTGGTATGTTATCTTTCAAAGTCTAAGGGCCTAATCAGATCTTTCAGCTTCATGAATACAAACTGCATAGAACTTCTGATAACCAGGGCTGACATGGCCCCAGGTAACAGGGATACTTCAAATCAACAGCTCAAAGGAAAACAAGCTTGATTCTGACAAAGGAAGCAGGACTCTCCTATTCAGAAGAAAAGAAAAAAAAACCAAACAGTGCAAATTTCTAGTCAAATTTTCAGAGAAGCTTCTGCCATGCATGCTCAAGCAGATCGTCCATGTCCCCCCAGCCAACCCGCACACCTCTGCACATGGGCAGTTTCTGAGCAGGTAAGTCCTATGGGCACAGGACAGGTACTCAACCCACAGCAAAGCTACTAACACCTTGCAGCCATGTGCGTGAGTGACTGTGTGCTCAGGTGGAAAGTGTTATCTGAATGGAGCCTCTGTAGAGAAATGACACAAGCAGAAAGTAGCAGCTGGGGTGCACCACAGTAATTGACTGTTACCAGCAAACTTTTACAACAGCCATTGGAAATGAGCGGCCAAGCAAACAGCCTGGTGAGGTACTTGGAACATAATGTTCCCGAGGTTGTATTCCATCAAAGCTAAGCTGGAAAACAAGCAGTATCTGACTGTGGAGAGCCATAGAGTGGGAAACTTTCCCAACCACTGCCACACAAGCAGGCTGCTGGACACAGGCTTCCTCGCTGCTTTTACTACACTAACGTGACTCACCTACACCAGGTAGTAGCTTATGGCCACTCTTGAGGGCACGCTCTCATTTTACATCCAAAGTGAGCTTTGGGGGATGGTGGCCCTCATCATGGAAGGGCAGTTAGGAATAAATATGCTGATCAGAGGCGTTAAGGTAAGACAGCTACAACATTTTAAACTCACACCTCGTTTTTATTTTGCAGTCCATCCTTTCAGCAGATAAGCCTAATGGTTTCATGGTTGCTATTTAGAAATACACAGGCATGTCTGACTGGAGCCATCTGCTTTCAGACTGGGGAGGACAACCTGGCTTCTGGCCATATTTGGATACTTCTTTGCAGCCATATGGAAGAAAAATAGTTTCAAACTGAAAACTTCAACATGGGGGAGGTGGCTGCAGAGGTCCCTGATGCTGTGTGAGGAGGTGAGCAAACACCTTGCCTAAGCAATGTGAGCTGGGCAGTAGCTATACCTGCAGGGACAGTGAAAACAGGGGACAGACCGGGAAAAGGCCGTGGGCACTGGTGCTAAACTGCGTGTACGTAGCACTTGGGAAACACTCTGAAGGAAGGAAGTGAATAGCACACTAACACGCTCTGCAGGGCCCCACAGCAAGGCTGAAGAGCAGATGGGGCTGAGCGAGGGTTGGTGGTGAGGGTGGAAGTGGGTACAAACAGTTCAAACCTACATACATTCAAAATCTCTCTCACTGTAGCTGCGTCTTTGCTTCTCCAGATTGCTTGATGCTGACTTGCTTATCAGGTCCCCAAATCTCTCGATTGACAAAGTCTTATCCAAGTCCTCATCGTCCTCGGCACCAGGAGAGGCTTTCTCTGCACGATCTCTGCCCTGCACAGAAATCGCCAGACAAGAATCAAACACTGCAAACCCCTACAGCCCTCTGGATCCTTCTGCCCTGCAAACCATGCTGGGCTTGCTGAGGAACACCAGGCTGCAAGTGACAGGGCTAGGGCATAGTTTCTCACTTAGAGGCACAGCTCTGCTCAAAACCCAGAGCCAGAACAGATTGGCAAACCTCCAAGCCACACTCTGGAGAGGTACCTTAGCAGTCCTCCACACCTCCCTGGCATCAAGGCAGGTATCAAGAGACTATGTCAGTGTTTGTGTTTCCTGCTAGAGGAGAAGCATAGCTTTTGTTCAGCTACAATTTCTCCCTCGTCACATCTAACTGCTGCCCTCTGGCCTTCCCTTTGCCCAGTTTGCCATTCCTCTCTTTCTCTGACGTCCTTTGCTTTTCCCCGGGGAAACCGCATCCCTGCTCTGGTGAGCTTCCCTTGGGTCGGTGACCACCCTGTGCCTTCCCACCTCTCCTCCGCACTCCTACAGGCCCCCTCAGCCCGTTCCCCTTGGCATGCTTTCTTTAGGCTTTTCCGCCCATTTTCCTCCCGTTTCAGCCTACGGGTGCTTCTCTGCCTTCTGCTGGTGGAGATGCTCCGAGAAGAGCATCGCCAGGTGAATCCTGTCCTTTCTGCCTCCCGCGCAGCTGCAGCTGGTAAAATTCTCTGTCAATATAGCCGAAATGCCAGCACGGAGCTGTTGTGGACTCCCGTGTTTCCATGGAAACAGGAGAAGGCCCGACCGTGACAAATCTGTTTGTGCTGGGCAGAAAGAGGGAGCAAGGTGGTTAGCTGAGTTAAGCCTGTCCTCGCATCCTCCAGATGCTCCCAGCTGTGTGCCCTGGGAGCAGCTTTGTATCTGTGGGTGAGACTGCTTCTCCTCTTGCCTTACCATGGATGACCCAAGCCCAGCCTAAATGGGGAGGGTCTAATTGCAAGCTGCCCAGCATCTTCTGCCACTTGCCTACCCCACCCAACGGCATGTGAAGGCACAGGGACCCTACAAAGCAACCTCTGGCCTTTTCTGGACCACAGTTTTCTGTCTGCATGGAGAGTGGATGTGAGGTTGTGACCAGCCTCGGGGCACCCTTCATGCAAACGTGTCCTTGGTGAACAGGGGCTGTGTCTCCTACTGCAGCAGGCTGCCAGGACGCGGGTCCCACACTCAGCCTGGCAGGAGCACAGTCCCCGGGAAAGAGATGGCCCCGCTGCTGCTGGATTCCCACCTCACCTGCTGCAGGTCGATGAAGACATCTCCTATGGGAGGGGACTCTCCAGCTGCCATTTTGGTTCAGGACCTAAGGGCCTGAGTAAAATATCAACCCTTCTCTTTCACCGGCAGGCACCCAGCAAACCTGGAGAGTGGCATAACCTGTGGAGAGAGGGCAGGACAAGGGAAGGTCGTGGGAGACTGCTGGTCACTGCCCTCAACCCCCCTGGCTCCTAACCCAGAGAGGTCATCTCACTGCCCCTTGGGGAATCTCCCCAGCATCACCAGGGCAGGGCTATCTCCTGGCACACTGCAGCGAGGGGCAGAGAACGGCCCAGCCCGTGCTGCTTTGCGTACCCGTTCCAACAGTTCAAGGGTTGATGGGACCCAGTCCTCCTCCAAAAAACTTGCTGCATGGAAGGTGACAGGGCCGACTGACACAGGGGTTACATAAAGCTCCTGCACAGGCTGTGCTAGAGAAGGAAAGGCTTCCTGCTCCACCATCTCTCCATCAGCACATCTGCGCAAAGCTGGGGCATGCCCAACTGCCAGAGAAGGATAAAGTTGGAGAGATCAGGTGCTAGGAGGGCATGCCAGGAGCAGGCAGCAGAGTGGTCCTGTGCCACCCAGCTTTAATTGGGCAGATCCCAAAATGGCCAGAAGGAACCTCAGAGAGATCTGTGCAGGTCAGAGAGATGGCACAGGACAAAGAGCTCAGCATTCAAACACCAAACACAAAGCAACACATGTTACAGTGGAAGAGGCCAACCTTCACACTCCAGATCTGAGCCCTGTCTGCACCGGCATGGCCAGGGGACACAGAAGATCCCACAGGCAGCCCGAGAGTGCACTCTGCTCAGTATACAATAGGTAATGAGTGCCACAGTTGACAAGGAGTGGGATGGAGACTAACACAGAAACAGCTGTAGTCATATCATCTACAGCAACAAAGAGAAGCCAGGCTGAGCTCAGCATGGGCTACACTCCAGGAAGAACTGGAGACAGCACAGAGACCAGGACTGGGAAGATATCAACCTTGAAAAACTCACCTGAACTCACACAGAGAAGGAGAGAAGATGTAAGCACATGCACAGTGTGCTTACAGGAACACTTACAGGACACAGGACACAGGAATAAGCAGTGTTCACATTTTGCAGCACAAGAAACAGGACATTAATTGAACCACAAGCTCAGAATACAAATTAATTCAAAACTGGCAAAAGAAAACATCTTTTTCAGTGATGTCACTGAGCAGGAAAAAAATGCAATATCAGAGGATAGCTTGGCCATCTCTCTGAATAACAAGTCGTATTTACGACAAAATTAAGAGAAGTTAAACCCATCTTTCAGAAGAAGCTGTTCTTCAGCCATGAAAGCTTTGGAAGAAGTATTATAGGTTATATCCCAGTGATCCGCTCGGGGGTTTCCTGCTATCTCATCTGAAGTACCTAGTATGGGCCACGGTTCAAGACAGGCCACCGAAACACTGAAACAGATGGTCTAAAGGTGATACCAGTAAGGCCACTTCATCATCCCTCCTATCTTTGAAGATCTCCAGAAAGTGCTGCTACAGTATCTGCTTACTCTGACTACCTGAAGAGCTTATTCTAACCAAAAAGAAAGTAGCTTATTCAAATCAAAAATCCCAGGGCCATTTTTAAGGTAAGTTTTTGAGGAGTTAATCTGACCACTGATGAAGCAAGCTCCCTTGGTCCACCCTCCTAATTATCAGGAACAAGGCAAAAATTAATGGAAGAAACCCTCAAACACACCTCACTGGACTCTTCAGTAATTGAATCCCTCAGTGAGACCTAAACAGCTCAAGAGAAACATGCTGTCAAGACAGACGTCTAAAAACCAAACGCAGAGACTAGGCCATAGGAAACAGGACAAAAAAGAACGAAAATAGCCAATTCACTCTGTAAATCTTAACCTGTAACCTTCAACTTCACACCCTGTTTTCCAAGAAAGACAGAGCAAAAGCGTTCTGAGAGAGAAAGGAGAAAAAAGAAGAAAGGTCTGGAAACCGTCTGTAAACAGAGACTGAGCTGCTTTTTAGCAGGAGACATGATAGAGAAAAGGGTAATAAATGGCTTTTATTTCCCTTCGCATTTAACTCAGGGAGAGTGCATCATTCCACGTAAGCAAACAGCAGCACATTTCAAAGTGAAGGCAGGGAACGTTTTATTCCAGCGGGAAGAGCTGGCAAGGGAAAGTCCTGCAGGGCCACGGCATCACAGCTGTTAAAGGAAGGACTGGCGATTTGTAAGGAACATAGCATCCACAGCCACAGACAGCCTGCAAAAACACCTTGCAAGCACTACTACTCCAGGGAATAAAACCACGATGGGGCTTTCACTGGCAAAATCCTGTAGCGGCAGAATCCTTAAAAGGTAGCAAACCTGTAAAGGTCATTTAACAACAACAACAAGAAGGAGCTATTGCTCAGCTCCACCCCTGTGCCACTACCCTGCCTTGCGGGGCCTCCAAAGGAAACTGCACCTATCAGCAATGCTATGAAACAACGCGCTTTGTTTCGGGTCAAGCTCAGGTTTGTCTGGAGCCAGGCGGAGGCTCACAGGGGCGTTTGTGCTCCGGGTGGAAGGCAACCCACGGCCAGGAGAACTGCTGGACACAGGGAACTCTGCTGGCTCCCGAGTTTAAACCTACAGCCTGGCTGCCTAAACAAAATTAAAAGGGAGGGAAAATCCAGCACTTAGTCTTTCTGTAGCCACCGAAGCAGCGTTCTCTGAAATATGCTGAACATTTGTCACTACTGGTGCTGATAAACAGCTAAACACAAGACAGTTGTACTAGCAGTAAAGTAAGAGCGCCCTTGGGTCTTGCTTTGAAATTTCAGAGGGATTGCGAGGTGCTCACGGGCGTTTCTGTCACTCCCCTGCTCATCACCCTGTGAAAGTGGGGAGCGATGGGTGGGTGCCTCGAGCCGGCAGGACTCTGTGAGCCAGCGGGGCTTGGGGTCAGAGCTGCAGCAGGGTCTGCTGTTTTGGGGCCAAGAGGGGGGCGAGGACGGGAGGTGCCTTCTCTGATCCAAACCCTACCATCTCTCCTCTCGAGAAGGGAGAGCCCACCGCCTGAGAGCACTGGTGATCTCTCTGGGTGCATTAATTAATTGATAGCTGGCCACTAGAGGCCACTTGACCCTTACTCTGCGCAGCCTCTGGGAGAAAGGCTGGATGGACACCTGCTCAGATCTGGTCTAGCTTTTCTATCATCCACAACAGGCGGTGTTCGCAGAAGAGCAACAAAAAATTGTCAGTTGGCCAGAGGGATTGATTATAAGGAAAGGTTAGGAGCTAAATTTGTCGAGTGCAATATGGGATGACTAATATGGGGAGGGGACAAGCCAGCAGTCTGGAAAGATCTCAAGGGTGTAAAACACGACTAAACACTATTTTTTTTCAGGCAGACCTGCACAAAGAGACTTAGAAATGGGTTAAAATTTAATAGAGAAACTTCATATCAGGGAGAATTCTGGTAATGAGCATCATGCTGAAGCACCCGTCCTGCTGGCATTACTGCCTGGGCTGTCAAAAGAACACAAGACAAAAGGGAAAACAAAAAAAGAAAAAAAAAAAAGGAAAAAACTGAATGAATGATGCCTTCATCCTACTGTATCTCCTGGTTGTTGGGATTACGTGATTCAGCACTCCCGCTAGAAGTAATTTTCAGTAATAGAAGCATCATGCCAGCAGGCCAGATTCGGAGGGAGGCCAGAAAAACCCACAGCCTGCCGACTTGTGCACACTCACATCTCCCTGCTCTCTCCACAAGCACATCAGTAAACAGAACTGGCTCGCATAAATCCCTGTACCTTGTCCGACCACCTCAGCTAAAGAAACGCTGAAGGAAAGCGAGCAGGCACACCCCTGCGATGCTGCCAGCTACGGCATCTCCCACATGTTGCTCCAGCAGAGCTTCCCCTGACCCCCAATGGCTGCTTCACAGTGTCAGTGCAGGAACTTTCCTGTTTTGCTGAGAAAAATGCATAACACACCCGGCATGTCTTCGAGGCGCAGAGGCAAGTGGTTCACGCTGCCCCTTTCCAATAAAGATGAGCCAGGAGGGCTACAGCAGGCTGCCCCAGCTCTGTGGGCAAGGGGCTGCATGGAAACAGCCATCAGGCTCCACATCCATCTCCTCAGCTCTTCCCTAATCCCCTGGTCATCGGGATGAGGATAATTTAGCTGTGGAGGGTCTAGACAAGGAGTGGATGTTAAGATAGGGATAAAGCCTCAGGAGCAAAGCTGGTTTGGGAACAGAGGAAGGGAAGAGACTCTGGCTGATAGACACAGACAAGAAGAGCTCAAAAAGGAGAAGGATTAGAGGCCTGGGAAGATTTTCCCGGGAAGACATACTGATGAGCCTGTCCATGAAGGAGACGAGGAGGAGGAGTGCTGCTGCATATATGGAAGCATTCAGATGCTTCTGTGACAGTTACAGCCTCCAAGCCAAATGAAACGGGAATGGGCTATGCAGCCCCCACTTCTCCCCTGCCACAGAACAGGGGGGGACAGGCACCAGAATGAAAAGGCAACACATAAGACAGTGACCACGCAAAGTTTTCAGGCATGAAGAGTTTAACCTGTGGATCTCTCTGCCACATGGCTACACTGAAACTAGGAATACAGAATTATTTTATAAGGCTTAAATATTTCAGTGAATCCTATAGCCTACTGAACTCGCCCGGCTAAGCCACTGCAGCCGTTCACTCCTGAAGCACCTGCTCCGTGCCCTGACCCTCCCATCACAGGCCCCTCACAGAGTCACCAGACAGAACAGAGCCACAGACAGAAACACACGGAACAAAACCCACTCCAGGACAAAGTGCCAGCACCAGACAGTGACAAGGAGACACCCCTCCTCTGGACACACGGATGGCTCTGACAGACAGACACACACAGGGACCGCCGGAGGAGTGAAGGGCCGGCACTGGGGATGCGCTGCACCATACAGCGTGCCGTGCCGTGCCGTGCCGCGCCGTGCAGCACCCAGCACCGGCCACTGCGCCGTGGCTGGGACTGTGCT
>NW_010423421.1:0-19259 GCF_000710305.1 Buceros rhinoceros silvestris
AATTAATTATTTAAAATGTATTCTATAAGGCAATATCAATTTATTTATATCTAATTGGGCAAGAAAATGTTGAAAAGCTAACTACATAATCTTACTATATATCCACATTAGTTGGGTGATAATGATACTGGTCTAGATCTGTAAATATTATATGTATTTTGAAATAAATTAGCCGATTATATAATCAAATACTTGTGTAAAAAACTCTTTAAGCACTTGACAAATTCAGGCACCAAAGGTGAAGGGAATTACTTAAGGAAATAATAGGAAAAATACGAAACTAGGAATCTGATGTTTTAAGAAAGCAAAATTTTAACTGAAAATCAAGGAACACTTTCTGACAGAGAAACTTGCCAGACTGTGTAATATCATGATTTATTAAACTGAAGATGCCCAATCACTTGGAGCATTTAAAACCAGACTAGACAGCAGGAAAAAGAAGCGGTAAAGAACATTTACTCACCACAAGAGTTCTCCGTCACTGCGAAGACTACACTAATGAACTTGTACAACCTTCCCATGAGTTTTGTGGTTGGAATTAGTTGCCATTTTGAGAACATTATGATTTCTTAATATTCAAATAAAATAAAATACTTAATTATTCACAAATTCTTATCCTGATTTTCACTGAAATATTTTGGTGTCAGGACACCAATATTCCATAGTTTCTACTCTGAATAATACTGACCAGCTCTATTTTGCTATTTTTTCATTAAGTTAAATATATTTTGCCTCTGACTGGGCCACAGTCATTCCCGTTGTCTGCATCAGACAGCGAATATTTAAATATTTTATGCAAAGAGTAAATGTAAAGATATCAAGATACTGCAGAAGGGCTGTTATCAAGGAAGGTAAGACTTCTAAGTCACAGGATATATACTTACATATCTATATTATGTATTTTCTTAAAGCGTTTGAGTAATCTGGATTATATTATGAATCAAATCACGTGTGTGGAAAAGAATGTAGAAGAACGCTCGTTTAAGTGAAAAAAAATCTAAGTTTGATGTAGGAATAATTTCTAATGTTGTTAAAGAATTTTTTAAACTCTGAGATGACAGTGTGCATGAAGACCTGCGCACCGGGGAGCCCCTCGGGGCCTGACCGCGGCTCCTGATGCTGCTTTGCTAGTTTGAAGTTGTATGGGGAGACTGAAGTGAAGCAGCTCTTGGCAAACCCCCTGCCAGTGCAAAGCCAGACGTCCTCGTAAGCTGAATGTAGCACCTTCTTTTCTGAGCCCAGGCACGACCAGTAACATTCAGCTGCACGTTTTCCTGGGGTTTGGGCATTTGGTTTTGCTCCCAGGAGCAAACAGAGCTGTTCTAACATAGGAGATGGGAATGATGAGTGATAGAGATGCTGAAAGTTGTGCAGCTCAGGTGTGACCTGGAAGGGGTCTCTGTCCATGAAACTTGGCCTGGTTTTTCTAGTGCTATCAGCTGACTTCAGAGGAGAGGTTAAATCTCCCTAAAAACGTCTTGTCTATCTTTAGATCTTCTCAATGACACTAATACGGAAAGTCACATGCTCGGTAAAAATTTACTGTGACATTTCTTAGAATAATGTAATTTGACACAGAATGGTTGAGGTTGAGGCCACTGATGACAAAACCAAATAACGTTTCTGAAATGCGGGACCCAGGGACTTCCCGGTGCCTGCATCCACGTGCACACCCTGATTGCCCCTCGCCCGCGTGAGCTCCAGCCTTGATCTCAGGTGCCTCAGTGCTCCCGGGAGTGATGCTTGCAGGCCCTCTCCTGCTCCAAATCCACTTTCCCAAAGGAGCGCTGACATGGGTGGTGGGACCTCACCTGGGGTGTGCACCTACTGTGTGATTTAGTACTCAGCGTCAAGCCCAGCCTACGGGAATAACCATGGGGTGGAGAAACAGAGGAGCTGGAGTTCACTTCCTGTTTCTGTGCTCTGTACGCAGATGGTGGCACATGCCTTGCTGTGTGCAGTCCCGCCCTCTGATCGGAAAGTCACTGTGCAGAGCTCCCGAACGGCCTTTTTGCCAGGTGACGCTCCGAGCACGTGCCAGTTTTTAAGCCTGCCGAGCTCCAGCAGCAGTCAGTGAGACAGGAGGGTAACCACTGTTCCCGAAGGGTGACCCCCGCAGACACACGATTGTTTACATCGCTTGTACGTCATGTTCCAGTTCATGTATTGTCTGTTGTGTTCGTACCTGCAGTGAGTCAGTACCTCCTGTCAGGGTCTGTAGCACATCCAGACTGGACCTGTGAGCATGATGGGGCAGGAAAGGACAATAGATGGTGTACAATGACCAGTTTCCCACTGAGCAGACATGTTCTCCTCTAAAATGTAGATTTGGTTTCCCTTGGTGTGAACTAACAAGAAATCCTGTAGTATCTGTGATTCTTTGCAGTTATGCAATAAGGATCTTACTAGTAGCCTTACTACTGGTTTTAGAAATCCCCGAGCCTGTAAATTGTAGGAGCACATGTCCACCCCTACGACTTCTTCTGTTCCTTCTTATCTAGCGTATGTTTTGCCATTGTTAGTCCTTCAGTTTGAGAACCTCCCTGCCCTGTTCACAGGTGTAAACCTGAAGTCCTTATATTCTCACGTCCTCAAAGGTCCTCCTCGGGTCTGTATCAGATCTTCACACCCTTACTTCCCTAATGACCCCAAACCTCCACTGCCTGTTTTATCTGTTCATTCATTGCTCTAATAGTTGTCCTAATTCCATTCTAGTGAGGTCCAGGTGACATACGTCTCCATGTATATTCTTTGTACATCTTACAATGATCTCATATATTTCAAAGGATTTCTTTTTTGGCTTTTAGAACATTTTCCAGTTAGAAGGCTTGTCTGTGCCTTCGAGTCTGTGCAGACAGGACGATAATGAGGATTCATGTTTCTCCATACTTCAGCTGCGTTAGATATAGCTGTACCCTGCAAATACACATTTCTGTGTACATAAAGTTGTGGGGAAAATGTAATTGAACAAAGTGTAACGATAATTAAATAATATAGAGTGAAAATGTAATTGAATGTACTGAAGCCCTTTAGCAAAGTCATCCAAAACTCTGCTCCTAAACTTTATTTAATCAGTCATACTAAGATGAGGGGAAGGCTGGGAAATTCAAAATGAGGCGGAGTTGTTATTGAAGATGATCTGGTTTTAATTGCAATATACTGCAGTGGCTGCTATTTAATATGATAATATCAGCTTAAAATAAATTTGCATGACAGCTGCAAGACAAAACATAAGGAAAAATGCTGATTTCATTTACACAGAGCTGGAGATGTCTTCGGCAGCACTTTGTGAGGGGTACAAGGTCTCTTTGTCCTTTTTTCATCTCACATTTTTGTCATCTGGGCTGTTTATAGACAGCAGATTCCTTCAGGGTGGAGATGCTTGTCACTGTGTGCTTTCACAAAGCGTAGAGCACTGAGAGCTCCAGATGAAATGTCCCCTAGTACAAATGACAGGATTTAGAATATTGAATATATACAAAGGCTGTGTAATCATATACACTGTGCAAAAATCCCCGATTCCTCAGAGGAATTAAAGAAATAAACATCCTGCACTGTTGTTTGGAAAGAAATCCTTTTGGCAACCTTTATGAATTCAAGGAAAAGATTTAATTCCATTTATTTTAGCTAAGCTGCATAATTACAAATGTTAATAAAATAAAATAAATCAGCCATCTTACAAAACCTCAGTTCCTGAATAAATCTCTGTAGCAGTGGGAGCAGCAGTGGGAGTAGCAGTCTGTTGTTCCAACGTTGAGTAAATCGGTCGCAGGAGATGTGATGCCAGGTGTGATGGCATTTTTATTAGCCAAGTGTTATCCATCTCTGAAATGTCTGTGCTGTACAGAACCAGAGGCAGCATTTAGTCCTCGCTGAACAGGGAAATGAAGCTGGAACTGAATCTGTTGGACAAGCTGGTTTCTTCACCTTGAGTAATACCTGTTGTAATTAATAGCTTTCTTTACCTAAGCCTGTTATTGTACACGTCAGAACAAAGAGGACCTGAAAACACCTTGAAAGTATGCATCTAAAATGTGAGTCCTGTTTTATGAAAGCAATCTGGCCAAAACTATGCCAATGGTAGGGTGAATTTGCATCTTTTGTAGCAATTTCCGTACAAACCGTGTAGTTCGAAGCGGCCGTCTGCTTTCCTCAATGGTGGAACATCGCCCATCCCCTCTACCCATGTCTGCAAAAGGTGGTTTAGGCTGTGTCCACCCCGGAGCCAGGCGACACCAACGGCTGTAACGGGCGTGCTTGCTGTGCCTCAGGGCTCTGACGCTGACCCGTGTCCCTGACAGAAGTCACCTGCGAAGAGGAGCCAGGTGACCTTCTCTGTCTGAGCCCGGGAAGCGGAGTCCTTGCAACAGAAAATGGGGTGAGGCGTCAGAAATGTTCTTATCCCCAGCACGTACTTAGCTCCCAAATAGATATTGTAAGTCAACCCGAGTTTCATCGGATTCATTGCCAGCCCTGTTTTGCTGATTGCTCTTTAACAATCTCTCCCCCAGCCCTATTATCTCATGAGACGGTGCGCTCCTGTTTGCAAAGCAGGCTCTACATAGCAATTGCTGCAGTAAAAGCCGGATCTATAATTTCATTAATTGAACTGGCTCTGGGGCACAACAAACAAACTCGCAAGGTCTGTCCCTGGGCTGGCCTAGAAGTAGGAGTAAGCATCCTGTAAGTAAAAAAGGTGTTATCTGATTGGAAATGCTGCATCCTCCTTACTCTGAAGTTAATATCATTATCAGTTCCAGTGAGCTTGAAGATAAATCTGTTCCAGTATTGTCTGGGGACATAAATCCCAGGTACATCATCTGATGCTCTTTTGACTTCGTCAGCCATCGACAGCAGGAGGGAACATTTTCAAATGATGAAAAATGCTTCTAATGTGGTTGAAGACATCCTGTTACTCCAATTACAATATGCCGAGCAGTTTTGAAATGAAAACTGGTCACACCTTTGTGAATGCTAATGCTAAATCGCATCTTCGGGACATAATGTTTTGGCAGCTGCCAGCAGTCGCCATGCCAGTCAGCTCCCTGCAGCAACAGGACAAGCCGCTTAGTGCCTGCCGAGATCCCATTTCATCCTTCTTGTCTCCTCAGCTCAGTCCCGGACTTGTGGAGGCCTTTGAGGAATTAGAAAACATGAGTCGCAGAGCACAACAATGTGTTACAGGTCAGGGCCAGCGCGCTCAGGCAGTGACAGTCACCAGCAGCAGAAGAACCCAGACTTGCCATGCATCTGCTGTGTTTAATGAAACACTTTCCCCCCCCAATCAACAGCTTATTGTATCAAAACTGCGTCACAGTCTGTGTCTGATAGCTGAACACCCTTTCCCTAGGTCAATAGGAATATTTTTATTCAATGATTTTAATAGAAACAGAATCAAATCCTTGAAACTGAAAGCATCAAGATTGTTTAACGCTGAGGAAGTGATAATGCTCAGGAAATAATAATTGGCTTCTCCTGGATGGTAATGTGGGAAGCAGAGTGGTTGTTGAGAGGACATTATGTGTAACTATTATACTCTTCCTTTTCTTGGAGCTTATCACTGGATCTCGGTGCATGAGGGTGGTTGTTTATCCTAAATCCTTCTCTTTTTATATTCCATGTAACTTTAATTTGCCAGTTAGGAAGGGGGGATAATAGAATTTCCCCATCTCACAGTGCTGCTGAACTCAGTACCTGCACAATCTTAAGAGGCACAAATATCATGGCACTATGAAAATAGTTTTTAACAGTCAAAAATGTGAAAATCATTATATGAAATCCACATTTTTGTTGTTCTCATGCATGTTACAGAGTTTATCTCTTAGTCATTGCAGACAGTCATTTATGCAGGTAATTTTCTTACGTTTTTGCACTTCCTGAGTGGTCAGTGAGAATGGGTGATGAGGGTCTTACTCAAATATGGGAGAATGTGAGCTGTGTGTCCATGCTCTGAAAGAAATGTCTGATGAAGAAGATAGGCCATCCTTGAGGACATACTTATGCAAAGCAATCCTAAGTGATATGACTGGGTTTGCTGAGAAATAAGAACTTACAGCTGAGTTAAAGTGCTCGGTTTTGTCATATGGCACATTTCTCTTGATGTCCGCAACGTTCCTTTGTCTGCAGGGCATTTGCTGAAAAATCGGAATCTGTTAGGAAGAGTGTGCTGAGTAAATTGCATAGATTGCTATTTCAGCAGCTGTTTTAGGGCTTATGTCTCTAATAAAAATTTCTTCCTGGCAAAGCCAAAGGCAGGCGAGAGATTGCCACCCAGGAGTTTGTTATTTTTTCCCAAATCTTCTTCAGAGCAGCCTACTTAAATTTCACCTTTGTCAGTACCATTTTAAATACTTACTCTAGAATATACTGTTTATTTAGTTCTTTATAATCCAGAAAAATCCGCAAATTGTGTTTCAGCCTGATGGTTAATATTGTCTACTTCCACCTGATGGGAAAAGGCATGAGATCAGAGCAAATAACGAGACCCCAAATTTGGTTAATTAAATGAAAGCCATTTGTTAGTGGTGTTTCTTTAGAATATCCTGATATTTCATGTCATATTTTTCAAAAGTGTTTGTCTTAAGACCTATGTGTTTTTGTGGTGTTAAAGTGATCTGTCCTACGGAACAAGTTAGAAAAATCTGGCCGTACTCTTCACTACAAAAACATATTCCTAAATCACCCAGTGCTGGCGAGGAGTTGTGATTGCGGCAGCTGTAGGGGGCTCATCATCACTATCATTCCAGTTTTGCCTCACGAGATGTATCGGTATCTGTTAGGTACTTTTTTTAAGCTTTGCAGTGGTCTAGAATCTAGAAATTGTATCTGCTTCCACTGGGAAAAGTCGGTTCATTATAGTTTTCAAAGCAGTAAAATATTTGACCCTGGGTAACAGATACCGTAAAGAGCTATTTCAGAAGCCTCTTTCCTGAAGGAAGCCCTTGCTGAGGAGGAATCGCAGCTGCACTCTCCAGTGGAGTGAACTACTGATGTGAATATTTCTCACCTTACAGAATTTAAGTTGTTTCTCTCATCGTCTCTCTTCAAGCCTGTTAAAATAACACAGCTACAGTTTTTCGGCGAAGGCTGGTCAGACGTGTTATTTAGCGTTCTATAAATATATATATATAACACCATATGTATAAAATACTGTCTCATTGTTCAGAACATATTCTGTGTGAAAACAATTACAGTCTCTTAGTGTCATTTCTTTTATCAGCGGTAGGCATGGTTCTTTAGATGAACAGGTTACAGACGTATCGTGGGTGGCCTGTCCTGTATCTCCTCTTCTCTGCTGACAAGAACAACCTGAGAAACACACGGAGTGGAAATAGCTTTGGGATTTTCATTGTTTTTGATTTAGCTCTCCCACCTATTCCTCCTAGTTCGAGGCAGTTGACTCAACGTGGCACCACATGTGGCCGAGCTGCAAGACTATAAGTTTTTTGCCACCTTTCCTCACTTTTTATGGCAGGGGGAGGGGTGAATCCTTTACAGGTGAGCTAATACCTGTGAAATACCTCCCAGCTGAAGCCTGCAAGTTGTCAGATGTGCTTCCTGAAGTAATTTCTCACTTGTTTTCCACATTACCAATTCTATGAAAATGATGAAAGGAAATAGAAGGAATGAAATGTGATAAGGGCTGCGAAGAGCAACTGAGCTAAAATTGGGAAGAAGCCACTGAGGAGCATGAGGAAGGTACAGAAACTGATACGCAGGTGATAAAGGAAGATAGTAGTGTGAGGGATGGAGCCTTGACTAACAGTTAGAAGAGAAAAATAATAAACCTAAGAATGATAAATTAATTAAAAAGAAAGAAGCAATTACTGAATGGGGGAGCAAATAAAAATGCCCCTTCAAATGACTTAAAAGTGTTACATTCTTTGTAAAGTATGTTATTGATAGAATAAACCTTGAGATGTTAACATAAGGGGTTTTTTCTGTGAGTACTTACGCTTGAAAGTTTATGGTTCATGACATTTTTAGAAGGCAAGTACAAAGACTATTTCAGCACAGCCAGGACAAGTGCACTTACGTTAATGACTGTAATATTGTATTTTCTCTAACAACAACAAAAAAAATCCAAATTTTAATAACTCTTTCTGGATAGCTACAATTCCTTAAAGAGAAATGCTCCCAGAAGAACAGCGGAATTCTCAAAATTTTAAATGCATCAGCGTGGGTGACTTTATCAATAGACTGGAGGCAGGCAGCTCTACAGATTTTCGGTTTATGGAAAGAACAAAAATAAATGCACCAGTAATAATAGAACATCCACAATTCTTGCCTCTTTTCCTCAGACTGGAATGGGACACCTGCGTGTTACGAAAGAAGGCCTTCGTCTGGAAGGGGAATCGGAATTCTTGTACCCTCTTTATGCCAAAGAAATCCATTCTCGAGTGGTAAGCAGATGATCTTCCAACAATGCTGAACTAGAACGAATGCACCTGCAAACGGTTGGGTTCGGGCAAAGTCCGGGCGTCTCTCATGGGACTATTTCTACATATGTCTGTGTGTGTGTGTACACACAGAGTTTTGCACCCTTTACAAGCGTGATCGTTACGTCACTGTTCTGAGGCTATGGCAGAGTTCCCATTTTTTTCTTAGGTGTGTGGTGAGAAGTAACCCAAAAGGATTTATGAAGGTCATTGTATATAAGTAATATAAGTAAAAGATTAAGAGCGTGTAGAAAGTTTGTCATTATTTTTACCAAGGTTATTATTAATGCTGGCCGCCCTGGGAAACTGCTTGTTTGGTTTATTCATCCGTTACAGAGTAGTTTCAACATCTCTCAGATTAGTGGATCCTATTGGAAAAGTTACGATTTTTCTGATGGGTTCAGTTGCTGTCACTTCTAGGACAGTGATATGAAATGTATGGTGTCTTCATGTCACTGTGTGTGACAAATCTACCAGGCTAAATGGAAACATGTAGGATTTAATCTTGTTTACATAGATAGAAAAGTTGGTTATTATTATTGAAGTAGAAAAGGAATAACAGACTTGGTCAAAGAAAATATTTATCAAGCAGATTACCTTTGAAATGGCACTGAGAGCGAGTATGGTATGAAATACTTTTATTGGGTTTACAGGAAGGAAGAGAGAATCTGGATGGTTTTTTAATTATTTCAGTGAACTCTGAAACTTATTCCAGTGAATCTTTTGTATAGCGATACCTATTTCTGGCCAACAAGGTACTTCTCAGAACTCTTGTCTGTAGTCCAGACTCTCACGAAATAAAGCCATGTTTTGTGAACGTTGTCATCGACCAACAGGACGGTTCAATGAATCAAGTACTAGTCAATGAGCGTAAGAGCCAAGAGCTCTTTCTTGACTTCAGACGTCATCATCCTCACCGAGAGGACACAGCCGGCTGTGAGACTTGGAGCGCAGCGACAACGTTAGTGTTGGTATCCCTATAGTAAGAGAACATGTAAATACAACCATCAGAGTGAGGTTCCTGAAATGCCTGACTACTGGAATTTAAGCAGTGCCAACACATTGTACAGCTGTTAAGTCTTTCCTTTTCTCTCCTTCTGCAACAAGTGTGTCCGGTAGCAGGAACAGCTCTCACTTAGATGGTGAAATTCCATTGCTGGATCTATATTTCCTTTTTTTTCTTTTTCTTATGCTGTATTCTTCTCTGCCTCATAGGCAGTGGGAAATCTATTTATGTGCTTAAATGAATTTCCCTTGAGGTTGTTTATTCAGTAAGACATTAAACTTTTCGAGACTTTTTAAGCAAAGCTAATGCTGAAGAGCTCCCTCTGCCCCAAGAAGTCATTAGGCATCGTTAAGCTACAACTCGTGCTCTTTTACTATTCCTTCCAGCCCTTAATATGCTGAGTACGCTATAGGAGGAAAGAGGTGTGGCAACATCTAATCCAAGCTTAGCTGTCTAATGACCCAGTGTGATCATTAGGAGCGTGCATTAATTAGAGCCTTCAGGCTACCGCATGTCTCTGCCCTCTGTGAACTGATAGTTCCACAGAGGAGGGGTTTGTTTCTCTGCTTGCTTTCTAAAATATTTGACCTCTCTAGAGGCTTAATTGCATGTAGCTTGATCTCCTGGGCACTTTCTGTATATTTATTCTCACGAAGTTGCCTGTTCGTTGGGGTTTCTTGTTCTAAGTTTGTCTGATAGAGAACTGGGCCACTCACAGCTATCACAGCAGCTTCCTCCCTTGCCTTGGTGGTTTTCTCCTTGCAGTCTTCTAACAGCTTTTCTCACCTATTGAGGTCCTCAAAATGCTCGGGAACTCTGTGGCAGAAAATCCATTTGCAGTACATCATCTCTGGAGCCTATTACATGGTTTTGCCTTCATTCTGAGTCCAAGATTTTAATTAGTCAACATTGCACGTGTGGAAGCTGCAGGTCTAGAATACAGTTTATCAGCACTTACGTTTGATATTACGAGTTACTAATTTTTAAAATCAGCCAGCAGCAGCCAACTAAGCATAATAAAGATACGCAGATTTGGGGGTCATTTAGCATGTGTCCCTAAATGTAATATATTGACCTGATCCTTGTCGAGCTTCCTTTTCCGCTGTGTAATAACTTGTTAATGCTAATGTTCATTGTAACACACTGCTTCCTTTTTCCTAAGGCTTTGCATTATTTGTGTTGATTCTGTTAACTTTCACTTTTTTCTGATACAATTTGCAAAATTAAATTCATTTATATTGCTCATTCAGTGACTTATGTGGAAATAGCCTATCTTCCTACTTGTAGGATTTAAAAAAAAGTCTAGGTTGGACTCCAAACTGTATTCCTTCTACAGCTGTTATTAGATAAGCATTTGTAGTAAAATTCTTCTGTAACAAGTGTTCAAAGTTCTCAGTTTATCTCATCCTCTAAGCATTAGATTGCAGTGGGAACATGCCTTGGGAGTGATTTTCAGGAGACAGCCCTTCAAGGTGCTGCAGGAACTCCCTTGAGTCCAGAAGGACCAGGAGCCATGTATGCAGAAGAGACTGATCTTTAGCAATATTCCGATGGCTGGAAACCTACTTATTTACCCAGGAATGATTGTCCCCTCTGAGATGACAAGCAGGCAGCTTGCTAACACTTTTTTATATCATGTATTCCCTGGTACTTTGGCAGCTGAGATCTGCTTAGGCACTCTTATGGGTTACTAGGTCCCTGCCCTTTGGACACCCCGTGTGCTTTAGCATGAAAGCCCCTGTACTGCAAAAAACCTTCCTCTCCTCTTTTTAAGTCTGCTGGTGTAGCTACAGTTTGCTGATCCCAGTAAGCATAATCAGACATTTTGTCTCCAGGTAAGTTTCTGATGCTTAAAATCAGGTAAAGACAGTGGCCAGCATGATCTCTCTGAAATCAGCTGCATTTAAAGACAATTCTGGTGGTAAATCAAGGAAAAAACCCACTCAGTGCTCTCCTCACAAAGTTTTAGGGCGGTTGCAAATGACCCCTGCTGGATCTCTTGCTATGAACTGGTTTCATCACTATTCGATGGGGCACAGTTGGCCGCTAGGTGTTTCAAAACAGTTACTTGTCTGCTCGTCAGGACAAGGAGAAGCTGGAGGAGGCTCCAAGAGGCCCGAAGTACAGATAGTTTGAGTGGAAGGTCTGGGAATTAAGTAATGAAAATGGTACATTCTCTCGGAGGAGTTCAAGCAGGAGTTAACCCAAGGGGCTGTTCTGGTGAAGTAATTCCACGCTGGCTGCAGTTTCAGAATGACGTGAATTTTGAATTGCCTGCCACAGCGAGTCTGGATGGGGGTGAGGTGTGGCCGGGATGAGTGAAGGTACCGGTTACACCTGCTCGGCATGCCCTGGCTTTCATAAGAGGCACCGAATGATGGGTAGACATGAGGCTCTGTAAATGTCCCCTCTGCGATGCAACCTGCGAGGAGCGTGGCGTCAAACACAAGTGCCATTGCTTTGTGCTCTTCAGATGTGGTTTTGTGTACTGGGACACCAGATGGGGAACAGCACAGGGTGTATGAGGGTCAAATCCTGGTGCTGGGACGTGGACAAACAGGTGATGCTCTTCAGCCTCTGATACACTGCTGTCACCCGTCTGCGTGCAGGATGGGGAGACGATTTAGTGTAGACTGACACTGTGTACTGTCACCTCTTAACGTTTGCTTTGAGCGCCTCAGCCTGCCGCCGTCTCCAGGGCCCACGGTCTGTGTTTCCTGCCAGGACAGGCAGTGTCGGGTGCCAAAGTCAAGCCCAAGCGTACAGGCTGCGTGGACCACTGAGGAAGCAGAGCGCAAACATGTTTGGCACCAAGCTGATATGACAGTGTAAATTCACAACGTGGGGTACTCGCACTTCAGTTAAATGGTTGTCTTCTAGGTGTCTCCATTATGTATTCAATAATACATAATTAATTAATCTAAGTACTAGTTAAGCAATCTAGTACTTAAGCAGTTTTTTTCCGAAAGATCAAATGTTAGCAATCAGGTTCACTGGTCAGTGGCACAGATTTTGTTCACCTGAAGCATTCTCTACAATTTTTTCTTACATTAAATCTGATATAGTTGAAGTAATTAAAAATATCTGCCCAGATTTGATGGCATCTGTGGATGGTTTTGTAGCTGCAGAGTTCTGTCAGTGGCTGAGTTAATACACTAGACTAAATTTTGAAAATCGTTAACAATACTCATTATTCTGCTGAATCTAATTCTTTGTTCTCCGTCAATCAGGACTCATCACTGCTTCTCCAATCTACTCACAACGTGACTGTCAATGCTCGCAATTCAAATGGGGAAGTCACAGGCAGATTAAACGTGGGTAAGTCCAAGTGATTTTTCATCGTTCACTGTTTTGGAAACATTATAATGAATGTTTGCAAGGAGCTTCAAGGCTATAAAGCACTAAGGACATGATTATTTTTTACTGCCACATTTGAATAGTCCAGCTGCAATCCAGTAGGTTCCAACAGTATATTTTTAGTTTCTCAGTTATACACTTATTCTGTTAATATTTGAAGCACTTCTTTATTGCAGAGTTGTACAAGAAAGGTCACTGCAGAAATTACTCTTTTTCTTGTGTAAATATCTACTGATAGTTGCAAATAAGTTTTTAAGAAAGTGCAGCAGTATAACATGGCTAGAGAGCTCCATACAGTAGCTACTAGTATTTCAGAGACTAATGCATTTAAGCACATGTCCTAAAAAAAAAAAAAAAAAAAAAAAAACAAAACAAACAAAAAAGCCACTTCACCACTCAGATTTTACTCTGTTTGGTAGCAGCAAGATACCTGGTTTTACTGGGTGAAATCAGTAGATAGAGACAGACGTGGGTGACAGATGTTGACAGCAAGAATAAGCAGACCTTACTCTTTAAATCATATTTTTAAGGCAACAAAGGCAAGAATGTGTGTCAGATACAACAGAACTTCTCTGAGTTTTGTTACTGCGTTTCAACTTTTATTTGACTTTGGAAAAAAAACATAGCAATTTAATAACTTGTTTCTTCTGAGATCCTCATGCAGCA
Source organism: Buceros rhinoceros silvestris (assembly GCF_000710305.1). Lineage (NCBI taxonomy): Eukaryota > Metazoa > Chordata > Aves > Bucerotiformes > Bucerotidae > Buceros > Buceros rhinoceros. The sequence continues at coordinate 13,468 of NW_010423421.1, forward strand.
AAGCATAAATTCCTACTCATTTAACTGTAGGACTCACCTGATGTGCTTACGTGCTTTACTAGGTCGAGACCTAGATGAGCACTGATGAGAAACTTTTCCATGCTGAGGGAACTGTGTAACTTTGGGGACAATGCCTGTTAGGAGAATAATTGTACCGATTCAATGAACATTTTTCAACCTTCTCGGTTTTCAAACAACTGCAGCTGGTCTCTGGGCAATCTGATCTAGTTAAAAATATCCCTGTTCACTGCAGGGGGGTTGGGCTAGGGGATGGCCCCTTCCAACCCAACACATTCCATGGTTCTGTGATAGAAATTATCATTTCAAACTTATAAAAGAGTCTTTAAATGTTTTCAAATCTGTTTTTTTTTTTTTTAATGCAAGGTATTCAAAAAGATCTCGCTTATTCCTCTTAAGAAAAAGCCCCTAAATATTTATCAAAACAAGATAGTAGCGTTCATATTTCATTTTGATAGTACCTAATGGCATGAAATGTACAGTTTCATATTATTAGTATAGTTATTACATTACTTTGCAATAATTGACTATACAATGGCCACATGACCAAAACCAAACACCTCACACAGTGAAGGTTTCTGTGACGTGGCACTTAACGCTGTTTCTGTCTGCTCTGTACTGTTGGTGGATGCCCATCATGGGACCAGATGTGTATCTGCACTGGGATCATTCAGCAAGTTGAAAATACCTGCTCTGTAGGGCTAGAGACACCGTTTGAAGAAAACTTGTGAACTGAAGACCCGATAGGCGGAGAAGGGTCAATACAAGTCCATGTTGTCATATATGGACTGTGGTGTTCAGAGGGAGACTTCTGCTGGTGGGAACTCTTCCGTCAGGAGTGACGCAGTTATAGCAAATACCACCCATATTGAGTATTTTCCCTTCTTATGGGCAGTTTAATTCTGCTTCTCTGCTCTTCTGGCTCTATTTCCAGTGACGTGCTCTGTTTCCAGTCCAGTGGGTTTTGTACGTTACGATCTCAAGCCTCTTTAACTTTTTCCTAAGGCAAAGCCAAATACTCGGTGTGGTCCCAATGAGAAGCTGTCTGGCTGTGCAGACAGGCTCTGTCCGCCTTCCTTAGGCGATGTAGGAGGAGAGCAGCAGGAAGAGGCAGAGTGTAGCCTGGAGCACCTACATTTCACACCTTTTAGAGGTGTTCAGAATGGAAAGGCAGTTCAAATTCAGCACTGCAGCAGGGAAGTTCTGGCTCACTCTACAAGAAATACTTAGGTAAGAGAGTGAAATAATACTTTGAGCTTGGGAAGATCAGAACTACGTCAAAAGGAACTGCTAAAGTGCATTGGCGTATTATTTGAAACATTTATGTTTAAGCACTCTCTTTTTGACTGGCGATTCTATTTCTTTAATTCATTAATAATTGGTCGTACGTGCTGCCTGGTGTAGTGGGTAGCACGGTAAATACTAACATGGAATATTACCAATATTAAATCATACTCATTTTAGACTGATAGGAAAGTGTGGAAAGAATGGTAAAAACTTAATGTGGGCAAGAACTCTGATAATACCTAAAGATACAGTCAAACAGCGGTGACTGGGGTAGGTGACAGTCTGTTACAGTAAACAACCATCTCTATGTGGCTCCGTATTTTAGCTGTTGTCCTTGACCAGTCATAAAATGCATGCCTGTAGGATTCCCTTATGAGACGTGAGAAAAATAGGTGTCCGGCTGGTTTGCTTCATGTGCCCAAGCCTTGCTGAAGAATCAAAGCCTTCCACAGATCCTGGCATGCTGGAATTAACACCCCAGTCATCTTACAAATATGAGTAGGTGCCATTGTGAAGAGGCCGTATAGGTAAGTTTGGGATCGTTCCAAAGATGACAATCTCTCGTAAGATCATAAAAATACTTCTGAGTCATAGGAGATTCTAATTCAAATGATCTGTTAAAGTTTTAGTAAGTTACTAAGAGTGATGTAGGAACCCAGTCTTCAATAGAAGTAATTCACAAGAAAGATGTGGAACAAATCTTTGCTTGAGGAGTCTCTGTGAAATTCCTCACAGAAGGATAACAGGCACATATAATGCAAGAAGTAAGGTTTCCATCATGAATCACAGATATAGGAAAAGGACATCAAATGTGAGAAACTTCCACCATGAGCACTCTTGTTTTAAAATTTCTACATGCTTCTCAGTGTACCTGCAGGACACGCTTCTTGTAGGAGTTGTCCGGACATTATAGCTCTATTTAAAAAAAAACAAACCCCAAACTGTAGTCTTGTTGTGTTTTGGACTGTGTTCCATAATTACGCTGCTTTCTGAAGCCTCACTGAATGCAAATACATTTAACAGTTTGCCAGGAGAAGAATGCTTTCAAAATCATAAGGAACTTTTCAGAAGAACAAACCAGTCCCGTGCCTCACTCTTTTTGACTTCAGTATCCTCTGGGTGACAAAGGTACCCATTCTGTTCGAGTTACCCTTTAAAATCATTTGAAACTCATATATGACCAAAGAAAGTCATATTAAAACCAAATAAATAACTTTGAAAAAATATTAATTTAAGGCTGAAAAGGAAATGAAATGCAGTGAAGGGATTATGGGGATGTGATTGCTTTGGGAATATTTCTGGGAGAAATGGGACTTAAAAAAACTTTCTTGGCCAACAGGCAGCAAGGAAGGAACCCAAGCCAGGCGCAGATGTGGGAAGGTGCAGGATTGAGCAGGAGTTAAGAAAGCCATGGAGAGAGATGCTTCTAGGCAAGGCAAGGGAGTCTGCTGAACAGATGGTAACTGTTTTCATTAGAATAGCGCCTGTCTTTAAAATCGTGAATAAGATTCAGATGTCATGATCACAGCTTGCTTGTCAGCCTTCAAAACTGGAGTATCTCAAACTTCCTTTGATAATCCAAGGAAGCGGTTGAAGAAAGCTGCTATCATCTCCGAGATGCCCATTCTTACCACTTCAAAGCCTTATTCAATCCCAAAATAAAACTGTGGCACCTTTGATTTATAACCTGAGCCACAATAAAGCAACTTACTGTAAGAAATTTTAAAACTTTTTCACTACAAATATATAATATATATAAAAAGAAACATATATAGTCAATTATCAAATACTTGAGAGCAGCACTGGTACCAAGCAGTTGATGATGCTCCCCCCAGGTCAGCACATGCTGACGGATACGGCTCCCAGCGGGTCGGTGTCGTGCAGTCAGGGCTGGCAGTGCTGTTCCAGCACCACGTATCGAGGAAGGGGATGAAGAGCAGCGTGTTTCCCGCTGTCTTTACTGAAAAGCTGTGCCAGTTTTTTAAAAGATCTCTTTTCCAAGGATCGTTTAAGGAAACTTCAACATTCCAAAGACTGTAAGTTCTGCTTGTAATAGGTCTTTTTCAGGAGCTAAAAAAAACCCCACAAAGGAAAGTGGCTTCCAGAGTCATGCGAGGTCTGTGCGAACAGGTTGCAGGGGAGTGGAGTGCTGGGGGTCCTGCTGGTTCAGTCGATCACACCAAGGAACAGTAACACTCCAGCTGCAGGTCAGGGCCTCGGTTTGCAGCGTTTAAAGCTAGAGGGAATTTATTTACACAGCTGTATTACGAAGCTGTGCTGCACACCGAGACATGAAATCAGCACCGCTCAGACCGCATGGAATTAAGAGTAAAAACCAAGAAGGTTTGTGCAGTCTGGAATCAGAATTACAGTAAAAATTCTGCCTAGAGACTATTTTCATGCCCATCACATTAATCTGAACAGCTGTGAAGTGAGAACATCTGTGCTGTCCCTCCCCTCTGGTTTCAAGCAGGAACAATGTTGTCAGCGTCGGTCCCTCACATATTGCTCCATGGGCGTTCGTCGCTATCTGCAAACTGTTTCCCATGCCAGATCCAGTCTGGTTTCCCTATCAGCACTTTGATATTTCATTTTCAAGTGATCATATTTTTTCATCGGAGACATAATAGGAAGAAAACAGTGTTAATGAAGTGTGTTGTATGTAAGAAGAATTTGATGGTGTTTTACAGGGAAAACCCTGAAGCCAGTTTCATAAACTTGACTTAATTAATGGCATTGTTAAATCATGTAGCTTTTCCTTCTTTATTTTTCCCAGAAGGGTTTCGTTAAAAACTCCACTTTTGTACAAATAAGTTCTTTCTTATCTTTGAGATAAAAGCCAGAACATATTTCTCGAAGATCTTTGTACTGCAGGAAGGTGATTATTTGCACAACTTTAATTGCTGTCCAGCTGGGTTGTAAGAAGGAAAGGTACAACACAGGAGTAATTAATAGAAAGATAAATTGGAAACTTCGTTGAAGCATTTTTTTAGGTGATTAAGTCTTGCTGTGATCAAGAACTTACAATATGTGTTCCAAGGGGATTAAAGTAGGGATTTATACTTCCAGAAGTTTAAAAAATGTAGCTACCAACGAATCTGATCATATCATGACATACATGCTGGTTTTATTTAAAAGCAAAATGTAGTTGACTCAAATCAAGCAACGTTTAGAGAATGGCAGGTGGCTGCTAAACCATCCTATGGACTCTTTTCCGGATCCTCTTTCCTAATCTCCTGCTTTAAGCCATGGCAGACATGTTTCTGTGCTATATTAAATATTAATATCTGCCAACTGGCTTAAATATGCCAGCACCACAGTTAAGGGGAAATGTAACCTGGCCGTGGGGATTTGAACCCTGGGCTGTCACTTCTCTTCTACCTGTGTCTGGAAGAAGAGAAAAGCAATATGCATGTAAGTCTGCCAAGCTTAGCACTGAAAAAAGGCTAATGTTTGGGAGGTTTATTTGGCAAAAGAACACGGTAGTGGATACCTGTCTCTCATCAGAGAGCAATTGCTCATCTGAGTAGCCCCATCCTCTCTTTATTTCAGTGGGTGGAAGGAATTCAAAATGAGTGAAAAAGGGAAAATATTACATATTTTATAACCTTCTTGACTTTCACAGTCTTCAGTAAATTTGCGATCCTGAAAATATTTTGGTTCGTATGGTGCAGTAATCAGTAACGTAAGTCACTGATGATAATTTGAAAATAACAATTATTGCTAAAGGTGAGGATAGCTCCCGTGCTTCCTTTCTTTAAAGTCGTAAGAGGAGTGAATTATTGTCGTTGGTTAATGCTAGATGATTTCATAACGGTTTGCACCTCTGAGAAGACAAGGTGAAGCCAGACCCTTTTCAGCGGTGCGCAGCAGCAATGCTCATAGGTTGCAGTGAGGCAAAATGCAACTGGATAGAAGGGGGGTGTGGGGGGGGTTGTGTGAAGGCGGAGGGGGAATATCACCATTGGAATCGTTAACCGTGGGAACAGGTTGCTGAGGGAGGTTTCGGTGAGAAAAAATGAAGTGGGAGGGAGGGGGGGTGTGGGGGGGGTTGTGTGAAGGCGGAGGGGGAATATCACCATTGGAATCGTTAACCGTGGGAACAGGTTGCTGAGGGAGGCTGTTACATCCCGATCCTCAGAGGTATGAAAATCCCACCTGGACAAGACCCTCAGCACCTTCATCTAACTTGCAGCCAAGCTGACCCTGATGTGAGTAAGAGGTAGGACTAGGTGACCTCTGAGTTCACCCGAAGACTTGCCCAGTCTTCAGCTGACACTCTGGAGGAACTTAGGTTGCTGACAGACCCCATGTCAGACTTTCTAGAATGAGTAGAAGTCTTAGATAGTCTAGGGCAGCTAAAATAAGCTGAAGGCCAGCAGAGACCACCAAAGTACACATAACGGCACCAGGCGCCTCTGTGGGCAGCCGAGTCATGCCCTGTTTAACTGGTCCTCTCACATTGTCCTCTGCCCGCATCCAGCAGG
>NW_010423421.1:19363-29510 GCF_000710305.1 Buceros rhinoceros silvestris
GCAGGAATACTCCTGATCCTGAATACTCCTGAAACACACTGCTGGGATTCATCCTGTGAAAACACACTCATGGCTTTCTTTTTTAAACAAAAATAATAATAATTGGAGGAAGAAGGAATTACCCATTGTACGGAAGATAGTGGTGAAAGTATTTTCTCAGGGATTAGAGATGCGGGTCAGCTGTCCTCTCTGCATACAGGGTTTCAAATTATTTAAAAAATTAACAACAAAGTCTAAGAAGTGCTGACAGTAAAGCATCTTCTCTTTGATCTGAGAGGGCATAACTGCTGCATCAGTTGCATAAAAGGAGAACTGAGAGGAAAAGAGGAAACAAGTACATCAAGTGTTCCATCAATGTATTAAAAATATTTTTCAAGGTGATGAGAGATGTATTATATGGACATTTTATATATATATATATGCAATATGCTGCATGTTTTCTGTAATAATGCATCTGTTCTCATAAAAGACCAGCAGGTATCTCCACACCCAACCGTATGAAAATCTGACTTATTTTATGCTTCTGAAAGTAATGGCTTTACGTTTATTGGTATCGTGTTACTTGTGGAACTAGAACTGACTCCGTAGGAGTATTACATTCTTAATACACTTTTAATAAGATCTTATTTTAAGTAAGGTGCTTTAATATAATAAAAAATAACCAGAAAAATGCAATTGCATAGCAATACCCCAAAGCACTCAGGATTTTGGCTTATGTTCACCACCTCAGTGGTTCTGGATGGTAGGAGAAGGGTGCCACAGGTTATCAGAAATGACGGGTAGCAGAAGAGAGACAGAAAAGGTCTGAAACTAAATATATAACCTCAGTGTTGAAAAGCCTTTTCTCCTGAAGGATCTAAGGACACTCGGAAAGCGCTTAGTACTTGGCAGAACTAACCAGATTTGAAGACTGCCTACAAGTCACCGGTTTCACGGACATGAAGCGCTTGTGGACATGTGTTTTATGGCAGGCCCTAGTTTTGATACAAGTTTCTTTGCCATCTTGTCTTCTCCATTTGTACTGGCCTGGAATTCAGGAGTTGGTTAACAGCAGAAAGGAATTTCAGCTGAAATGGAGTCGCTAAGCAAAAGACCTTCCCTCCCTGGAAAACCACCGAAGGGAGTCAAGAGTGAGGAGGGGAAAGACAAAGGCAGAGTGCTTAGCAGAGTGCTCCTTTGCAGGCAACGGGGCAACTGTTTTTAGAAAAAATTTTCATCGTTTAAAGTGGCATCCTCAGAGTCAAGAATTAAGTGATGTGATGTGACGTGACGTCACATATGAGGTTGTATCAGAACTGTATGTGTTAAGGAAGTGTAAAGAAACAACGGGCAATTATTGGTCAGCCTGATTAGCAAGGATAACTGATCGGCCTGGGAATTCCTGTGACATCTCTGTCAGCACTGGGAGAACAGATCCCTGAAACCTGCATTTGGTCATGGGACATTTTTAATTGTACAATTTTATCAGCAAGTATAATTATAGTGCTGTAAACAAAATGCATTAAAGAATTAGGAGATGGAAGTTTCAGATACTGGATTTGGCTGCTGTTTGTGAGCTGAAAATTAATCTTACTGGGATCACAATACAATTAGTGTTATTGCAATGTAGCTACTGCATGCGTGTTGTAAAATACTACTAAGATAAATTCATGTCTATTTTTGGTTACATAAATTTATTCCCATTTCTTTAAAAGTCTATTATTGCTTTTTGAGATTTGTTCCATATATACTGAGATGTCTCGTCTCTAGCATGAATAAAATGTATCCTTGAATTTTTTTTACCCTACTATTCCCTCTAAAGATTTAAAATTCATCAGGTATTACCCATTCCAATTTTTGATAATGAGGATTATCTATAGGACAGCCCTTGTCCCACTCTACTGGGGCATGTGTGTTGAGAAAAATATGGGCTTAAAAGTTCTTGTTAAAGATTTATTCACGTGTGCAAGGACCAAGATGGAAAGGACAGAAATCTGGATGCAGACCAACCATGGGCAAGGCCATGAGTTGTGGTTTTAAAGAGCCACCAGTTAGGACTCCTTTGGGAAGGATACAATGTGCAGTGAGGGCTCTCAGTGCTTGCAGAGGTTTAAAGCCTAGCTTTAAAATGTAGTGAGCGTAGTTCACAATACACCCACCTTAGACTCTGTCTAACTGCCCTCTACGTGTGAAATTCAATTAAATAGTTAGTTTAAATTCTAACTATTGCTCAGGAAAAAAAAAAAAAGAGCAATTGGCAGCAAACTTTGCTTCTGCAGTAAAAGTCACTGAACACCTTGGTGAGTCACTCCAGCATCCCCAGAAGCATCTGAGGTAGGAAGGAAAGTGTTTAGCCGGTAGGGATCGACTACATCTGCGCTAGCAACCAAAGCAGGCGGGGACCCGCAGCCCGCCCCCGGGGCAGATGGCATGGCACAGCCCTCAGCTAACCCACCGCCCCCAGCACGGGGAGCATCCTCCAGCCCGGCTGGGAGACAGAGCCCCTCGCCCAGGACGCTGCCTGGGAGGTCGCTGTGTAGTGTGTAAATGTTCATCCGAAATTCAAACAGTGAAAGCAGCTCCTAGCCTTCTAACTCTTTTCTTCGGTGATGTCACATCTCTCTGTGAATTAACCTACCCTTCATAACAATCCAATTAATAAAAATCTGTACGTTTTTTGGCAATAGTGATAAATTGTGTAAAAGGTGTAAATTTTCACTAATCAATCCATGCTGTTTGACTCAGGTCTTTCCTGTTCTTGCTATGAGAAACATGAAAACACTTTATTTGACAAGATTGCTGGTGAAATAGATCCAGCAAATTAGCAAATCGAGAAGGTAAATGTACTCCTAGAAGAGATCGAACTAGGTCTGGTGCAAATCATGTCATGCTTCTCTAGTTCTTTCAAATCCCTTTTTTTTTAATCAATGAAAGCTTGTGTGACTACCAAGGTGCCGAGAAGGAAAGAGCGGAAGTGCCACTGTTGAGGCCCAGCAGTTTATTTTCAACGATGACTGCCTTTGGACCGAGGAAATCAGTAGATAGCACTCCCTCTAAACATACAATATCTGCATCACATTATTCTCCTGTGATCACGTCTAAATACTGAACAGTTATATACAAATTAATGTTATCTATTTATTTCTGAGTCTTTTCAAGATACGGCTGCCTGTTATTCACAGGCACAACACGAATATACCTAGAGCACCTTCTAATTAGTATTTTAAAGATTATCCACGCTGTGAAACCTCACAGCTTAGAATTGAATCTGTGGAAGCTCTTGGGGCACCTGCTTTATTTCACAGTACGTATAGGTAAAATGTAAGTCTTCGAGATCTTCACTCAATTATTAATTCTTTTAATCAGTAAGTTTTCTATAGCTCTATGGAAACATTTGTGGCCGGTACGCTGGACCTACTGAAATACTGACAGCACTGAAAATAAAAATACTTCACCTTGTGAGAGCCTAGGGAGGAAGGAGGAGTAAGCATCCCCTGATGGAATCCAGCAGGTTTTTAGAGTGAGGACTGGAGGACAGGGGTTGGGTGGTACAACCCTTATCCAGCAGTCCTGCAGCCAGTGTTGACCCTGGAAGCTGGAGACTTGGGTTCCTCCCTTGTGGAGGAAACACAGACCTTTTCTATAAGGTGTAAAGCACCTTCAACGAAAGAGACCAAGGATCACTGCTAAATCCCTGCCAGCACAAACGGGTACCCTTAGCGTGCCTGAATCACCCACCCGGTTCACGTCAAGGCAGCAGAGGCTTCAACCGGTGTTTCCCACACCAGCCAAGCACTGTGATCCTGGTGCTGGATGAACGGGAAGGTGAGGAACTGGCCCCTGCAGCACCAGTAAAGCCGAGAACAGCCAGTTTAGTCAGCCCTCCTTCTGTGCACAAACAAGGATCTACCTGCACCACACAAATGAGCAGTTTCATCACTTAACCATACCGCACCTTAACCAAGGTTTTCTAGGAAAGCATTGGTACGGGTCCATCCTTGCCTCACTTACCCAGAACTGCTCATTTTGCTGGGGGAAAAAAAAAAAACGAACAAAAACCAGACTGTTTAACACCTTTTCACTGAAAGAAGACATTTCCTGAGCTCACTTTTTGCAATATGCTTCTCAGAAATAAAGTCACGTGCTTTCAAGAAGAGCAAATCTGAGATCAGTGACGCTGTGCCGGGGTGCACGTGTCCGTCAGAGTGTAATGTGCCGCAGAGTTTAGCCCTCTGACCTGAGCGCTTTCAAACAGAATCAATAGGGGGGTTTATGCCTTGAAATGGTTGCCCTGGTTTAGGTCGCTACGGCTTCTCTAACCCTTCTGTGCTTGGTGGGCAGTTAGAGGCAACCCGTGGACCTGCTGAGTGAAGCAGGGAGCAGTTCGTGTGGAACCTTGTGGTAGCATTGCTCGCAGCAGCTGCTGCGCGGATTTGCGGAAACACCTGAATGTATTTCTTAGCAGTATCAATCATCCCTCACCTAATGTCATTTTAACACAAGTTCTAATAAAAGAAAAATCCCGTTTCTGTTGGGAATTACTGCCTGGAAATTATTTAACGTTTATGGGAGCAGTCACGGTGAGACAGGTCCTTCCTGGGAAGAGAGCAGCTCGGTGCCTCTCGGTCCCATAGACAGTCTCTTAATTACCTTTATTAAAAATTGCTGGAAAGGAGTCTTAACTGCTTTGATCGTCCTCTGTAATTTTAATTCCGAACATTGAGGTGATGACTCTATCAAATAGACATTCAGACTTACGTGATGTGAATTTTTAATTGATCAGGTTGTTCGAAGGGGGAATGTTAAGAGTTTGATTTATCTCCACCTCCACGCCAGGACTGTGGAACAGGATGTTTTACTGAATTTAGGATCGGGTAATACGTAAAGTCTCTCTTGCACGTGATTATTTTAATTTTTGGAGTACCAGATCCAATTACGATACTCTTGTAGCTTTTTGAAACTCTTCTAAGAAGATGAGAAAATGTTTATTTGTTAGATATGTGGAGCTAAAGCGGCGTTTGTTACGAAGAGCTGAGGGTTTTGCTCGTACATGGGATGTTTGTAATTTTAAAGCATTTGAGCCTCCCTAATCAAAAGGGATGATGCTGCAAAGACTTTGATAATTAGTTTCTATGTTAAAAAAAAAAGGATGATAGACTCATACTGATCAAAGGATCTTAGCAGTTTCAACACCAAGAACATGAATGTTTGTCCTGATCAATCCGTGAGGGATTTCCTAAGTTCCCTGGAAACCCAACTTGAAAGCATGACTGCAGGCACAGTTTTGAACAACAAATTAGACTGTGTAAATACACTTATCCAATTTCAGTACTTACAGGGCCACTGCCATGAGAATATCTGAGAGCAGCGTGATCCTTTACGTACTTAAACGAGTCGCCAAACTATTAAACCACAGTTCAAATTATTAGCAACTTAGGTAGAATACGGAAAGCTGATGTAATGATTATTATCTCTAATTATCTAGAAGAGAGCTGGTGTAATGATTCCATTGTTCTACTGTGCTTTGCAGGTCCTAAAATGGTAGAATTCCTCGGTCAGGAATTTCAGATCTACTCAAAGGACGGCAAGCCACTTTTTACAGTCGATGAAAACGAGGTTGTAATTGGCACCGATAAACTTCGAGTCACAGGTTTGTAATTGTTGAAGAAATGCCCAAATAGGCACGGGAAAAGCGCGTTAAAAATAGCATTTTAAAATACATGATTGTGTGTGAACAAACATCCTGGTTTTACCTTATTGGGAAATAGAAATCTGACGATATTCCAGCCTTTTCTAATCATCTGTGAGAGCTTTTAACAGCAAAATAATCATATGTCTGTATAAATATGTATATACGTCTCTAATCTGTATTTTCTTTTAAAACCATTACTGATTGGAATGGTACTGGTGCATTTTTTTCTGAAATATTTAATGTTTCCAGTGCACTCTGTTAACTGAGGCTGAAAAAACTCTGGATATTCCAGTCTGAGTAGTATTGAGATTTATTTGTGACAACTTCTTTAGATGTCTTTGCTCTTTTTATGTGGTTTTCTCTTTCAAAGTAAAAGCCACTGTACTGCTCCGCGTGTAGCACACGCGTCACAGGATGGTATTTGTGATGTATTTCAAATGTTATCTGCCAAAAGACAGGTTTGTCTTAGGCTGTTTCTTCAGAGCACCAAAGTACTCGTTCACAAAGATGACGAAGTTATCACGTGAAAAGCCATCGTCTTTCATGTGACCTGATAAAGTCACCTTCATTTTCCAGGCATGAGGTTGCATCAAAACAGATGCATCAGGGTGTGCTCTCTCTTTACGTGGAAGAGACCATCAGAGGAAATACCGAAATTATCCTGTAACTTGTTTTCAAACACATTTTTAATATTTTTAACAACTGGATTGCAACTATCATGTTTAACTTCTGCTAATTGTTGGTCCTCTGAAATCTCAAGGTCTTAATTTGAGTAGATATATTCATATTACTTCACCACGCAAAACTACAGATGTGGTAATAACTACACAATTAGTGTTTCAAAGCCAAAGTTAAGTTCTAATAAGTGCGTTAATAAATTTTGTTTACGCCCGAGGGTCTTATCTTAAGTTTTTTACTTTTTAACCTAATTGAAATTACAACTTTGTTTAACCAGTAAACCATATCAAATAATTATTGTTTGCCCAAGGGATGCTAAACTTTAATAGAAAAGCGTGTTTAACAAAGATAGGAAACACTGCGTAATTGTTAACTGATGTGGAAAAGGTCTATCTCTGCTCAAAGTGAGTAAAAATCATCCATACGCCAGTTAAAATCGTTATGCTAAAACATCTATTCTGACTCATCCGATATTAATGGCATAACTGGTTTTTTTAGCAGATAATGAAAAAGACGCGTTGCCTGTTTCTTTCTTACGCTGGAGTCCGACTCAAAAGCAAATCCATTAAAGTCAGTGAGGTTATTTCAGTGTAAAATTAATAGAAGTGAGAGGAGATCCATGCCTGCTTTGCTTCAAATTAATTTATTAAAATTGTGATTTAAACCATACTAGTAGCATGAAGGATAAATTAGTAATACTTTGCATATGGAGATAATTTTTAAATCCATGTTAAATAGAGAAGAAGGTCCATGTGAAATAAATTTTGAAAAGTTTATACCATAGGAAACAGACTACCTCAGGCTTAAAATACACAAAGAACATTTTGCAGGATTTTATTTACAATACAGTGAACTATTTGATTTTAGTTCTCCTTATTTGTGTGAATTATGAATAGCTCAGTAACTATTCCTAAGAAAACCTGGCAGTTTTCAACTAAAATATAATGCAGAGAGGAAACGTCTGTGATTTAAGTAATTTCAGGAAAAATGTAGAAGTCTAAGCATCAGTTAATTGCACCCAGCCCCTGAGGGTGTGTCGGTTTCCCACCAGTTGGTGTGTTTGACCTCACGCTGGAGGCCAGGCAGCATGTGCAAGGGTGCTTTAGATGACAGGAGGTACCTGGGACTGGGCAACCAAGTTCTGCCTCTAGCTCGCCCGTGCCACCCGTATTGTTGGCGCTGCAGTGTGTGGAACTGAAGCTCGCTTCTCCTCTCATGACAACTCACGCTACCTGCAGGAGCGTGTAGTCCAAACACATCCTCGTTAACGGCACTGCAGTAACGACCTGCATGTTGTGCAGACGTTCGTGGTGCTGCTGTGGAGGCGTTGGACATCAGCGGTTTGTTCTGGTAGGGTTTCTAGATTCAGCTGCCCTCGGTGACAGGGAAGCCGCCTTGTTACCAGTGTGGTGGCTGGCCAAGAGCTGGTGGCTTTGTAACTAACGATATTGTCTTGGCTGGAGAATTGAAGTCTCGGCACTGGCTGGAAACGATCCTCCTGTACAAACGGAGAGAGTCTGTGGCCAGAGGCGCCCTGTTGTTCACTCCCTTGCCTGCCAGCTTGAAGGCTGTCCATGGAAGGAGGAAATGGGCTCAAGTAAATACAAGTATACACAATAGAAAAATAATTAGCATTCGGATATAAAAGGTGCTCAAGTACCGCAAAAAACCCCACCTTTTTTTAGAAGTACAAATTACAATTTATGTATCATAGCTGTTGTATCGGGTAATATTTGGGTGATGAGTAGCAAAGAAATTAATAGAATGCAGTTGCTGACCCTCCACTCCTCTTGAGGAAAAGCTGGCAGGGCAGAGGGCATCAGTATCTCTATGGATATTACATCACCCTTGCTCTAGTTTACTGCTTGTCCTTCTGCTCGCTTTTCTCTCGTAATCCCTTGAAGTATCTCACGAGTGTCGTCGGTGATTTTCTAGTGCTCTGCTCTGTGGAAAGGTTTTCAGAGTGAGTAGCTAGCACTGCAGTGGATTGCGAAGATGTGTGTTAAACACTTCTGTTCAGAAGGTGAGTTAAGTAGGAGACAATCTGAGGGTACGAATAAACATTCTGTTAGACTTTGAAGAGACACAGTCCTTGCTTGGCAGGGTATGGTGGGGTGTTAGTGAACCTTGCTGACTTCAGTCCCCTCATGAAGAAAATTAATATCTTGTTCTCATGTATTCTAGGATTAAATTACGTTATGTTCATAAACAATACTCTATAAATAGTAAACATACTAATATTCATATCATAATCAGTTATTTCTCAGATCTGTTCAAAGGTGAGGTGGACAAGAAATCAGTTTAGGGCCATTTAAAAGAAAAAACGTGCCCTGAGGTTATGGTTTTTTAGTGTCATTCTGCTCAAACTTAATGCTGCTTGATGAACATCTACACATCTTCTAAATACTTCCAGGGATGGTGATTCAACCATTGCCCTGGGCAGCCTGTTCCAGTGCTTAACACCACTTTCAGTGAAGAAATTTTTCATAATATCCAACCTGAACCTCCCCTGGCACAACTTCAGGTCATTTTCTCTCGTCCTACCCCTTGTTACTTGGGAAAAGAGACCGACCCTCACCTCAGTTTCAGAGCAGGGCGTGCATTTTAGGAAGTGGTAGAGCTGGGCTGAATTCCCTCCTTGGCCCAGGAGACCTCAGTCCTGCGGTCCCACCTCACAGGACACTGCTCTGTAAAGCTGTATGAGATGTTAGGTGCAAAATGTTCATCTGCCTCTTGCCATGTACTGTCTCATTTCATCCTTTTTCATGAGTCACCTTCCAAAAGAGCAGGAGAGGGTGAAATCCCCGGAGTTGTTGACTGTTAAGTGTGGGCTTCAATCTCCTTCAGCGAGGAGGGATGCTGCAGTGACAACACTGATTTATAAACACATTGAGAAAGATTATTTTTAATTAAAAATATGTAGCTGCTGACTCTAATGTTCTTAGTTTGCACGGGATGAGAACTAGGAATACGACTGGGCTCCTCTGGGGAGTTTGGTCTCTGCTCTCTCTGCTTTGTTTTTTCAGTCACAGCTGTGCTTAGACCAAGAAACACGCTGTCCCGGACCAAGAGGCAGGAGCAGGTCCCTAAAACAGGATCTGCTTTATCTCAAACAAGGCTTCGGCAACGGTGACTGCACTCAGCCCTCACAAATCTCTTTGGATGGATCCTCCTCCAAAGGATCCGATCCTTTGGATGGATCCTCGCCCCTCTCCTCCAGTCAGTTCTGCCAGGCTCCTCTTTCTGAAAGCTCTCTGCGCCTATCTGGTCATCTTTAATGCAGCAAATCCAAACCTTGATAAACATGGTCGAGTTGGGCTAGAAAAGGGTCTGACTGATCAGCGCTCATCCCTTTCACAGGCAGACAAGTAGGTCATATAATTTCTCGTATGATCTTATCAAGCAACATCTCAAATTAAAACAAAATAGTGTTTTATTTGTTTTTATATCCACAAGTGTGAACTGTGGAAAAGGTGCTGTCGTAATCGTATGGATTTCTAAAGATGACAGCAGAATTATGTGACAATCAGGCAGAGCACAGAGGTGAGCTTTTCCGCGTCTGCCCACACTGGTGATGTGCAGACAGAACTCACCACCTGAGCGTGAGAGACGCGCCTGTTCCTTTCAAAGTCATGATGTATTTCTTTGTCAGCAGTAGCAGATAATAGACTGTAGTTAAACCACTGGGCTCCACTTACCTTTTATTACTCTGATTATTACTCTGATGGCTCGATACGCCACTTCGTGATTTTGTGAGGAGCCGTTAATGTTACTTTTGCCAACTATTAATGAAAGCGA
>NW_010423421.1:29635-36013 GCF_000710305.1 Buceros rhinoceros silvestris
GAAACTATATGGTTTATAGCAAGTGGACTAAGTAAAAAATAGGGGGTTTATACACAGACACAGCAGGGAAATTTATAAAAATGCGAACATAAGATGAGATTTTTTTAATAGCAGTGAATCAGTGTCACACCACTCGGTTCCATGGAGCTGCTCCAGAATGCACTGGCTGTTCCAGTGCTTTCAGTCTGAGGACTGTACCTGTAATAACGCTGCACTACAGCATGCAGGCACTTAAAGTGCTTTACAGATGTGCCACTCAAGATACTTCACTGGAAGAGAGGGTCTTCAAGAAGGACAGGCTGGAAAGGCAAGGGGGGTGTTGCCCTTTGAGTGCAAAAGCAGTGGGAATGGAGGTGCTCAGCCCCGGGACGGATGAGGAGCCAACTGAGAGCTCACGGGTCAGGAGCAGAGGGCAGATCAACGTGGGCAGTACTGTGGTGGTTGTGTACTGGAGACCGCCTGACCAGAAGGAGCAGACGAGGCCCTCATCAGACAGGTGATAATTGAGATGTCTTTTTCTGCAGAATAGCAGAGTCACCAAATGCTCAGATTTTCCCATAGCCCTTAAACCAAGATGGGTACGGACCTTGTGTCCAGAGACTGTGCCAAGATCCTCATCATTTAGGTAACAAGAAGTTGGCACAAGTCAAATTCTGCTGCCGTGGCCGTTGTATGTAAGGATGTGCAGCAGCGTAGCGAGGCATGGAACTTCAAACTATGCAGTTTCATGCAATTGACATTATAAGAAACTGTGCAGCTCATCTAAGAATGGGAATTCACTTCTACCTTCATTGTCCTTCATCCTATGGCAAAGTACAGCTCGGCTGATGCTGGACATTGCTGAAAAGTGTCTGTATAACAGAAAAGGAGTTGGATTCCAACCGTACTCGAGTGGAAGAGCACACCGTGTTGCTGTGTTGGTATAGAAGGAAAAGGAAGGGGAAAATAAAGGAAATTTTAAAATGTCTTCCACAGGCATCGAGCCAGGATGCGCGTCCGCAACATCATTTTGTTCAGTTTTGCTGCCGATCTGAGGTTTTGACAGTTCTCACATCCCACTGGTTTGTATCATGGAGAAGTCAGGGAGTGGCTTCCTTTTGGATGAAAGGAACTGAGAAATGGGCTCCAGGAATGCACCTACTTCATCAGAATTGCAGCTATGTTTTAAGTCCACAGGATGAGACTAGGGTTTGTCTGAAGTAAAATCCCCTAAACCTCTCCAGGACGAGCGGCAGATCTGTAGCAGCAGGATGTCACTCCATAAGTGCACCTTTTCCAGGTCACACACCTCCTAACGCAGACACACCTAGAGACTTCCCAGAACTACAAGTGGAAGATACTAATATCCAGCTGTCTCCCCTGATAAACCGTGTGCCTGGAGATCATTCGAAGTCGCTGACAAGATAACTCCTTATCACAGGCACTATGGTGACAGTGTGTATTTCACTGGAATTTCAAATCAAGCACTGTAATCCAAGGTGAAAATCTGGGCAAAGAAGACGGTGAAGTGCTTGCTTTGTTAAGAATTGTCAGGTAGGACGTAGTGGAATGAAGAACAGTGAAAGATCATGACATAGGCTCAAAGGACTACAGAAGGATCCCATTTCAGGCAGTCCCAGCTCACAGGAAAACTTGAATTCATTGCCACCTCTAGTTGGTGAGTAAACAGAGTCAGGAGTTTTGAGAGATCAGCATTTCCCTTCAAAGTATCTCAGCTGTATGAAATCAGTAACAAATTCAATGCAAGTCTGACAAGGAGCAGCTGAGGGAGCTGGGCTTGTTCAGCCTGGAGAAGAGGAGGCTGGGGGAGGACCTTACCACTCTCTACAACCACCTGAAAGGAGGCTGTAGTGAGGTGGGGGTTAGTCTCTTCTCCCATCTAGCAACTGACAGGACAAGAGGAAAAGGCCTGAAGTTGCACCAGGGGAGACTG
Source organism: Buceros rhinoceros silvestris (assembly GCF_000710305.1). Classification (NCBI taxonomy): domain Eukaryota; kingdom Metazoa; phylum Chordata; class Aves; order Bucerotiformes; family Bucerotidae; genus Buceros; species Buceros rhinoceros. The sequence goes on from NW_010423421.1 coordinate 31,569, forward strand.
AGGTTGGATATCAGGAAAAATTTCTTTCCAGAGAGGGTTGTGCAGCATTGGCACAGGCTGCCCAGGGAGGTGGTGGAGTCCCCATCCCTGGAGGGGTTTCCCAGCCGTGTGGAGGTGCTGCTGAGGGACATGGTTTAGGGACCCTGGCGGTGCAGGGGGAATGGCTGGGCTTGATAATTTTAAAGGTCTCTTCCAAGCAAATGGTTCTGTGATTCCTTAAGGTTTTGGTTTTTTCATCATCTCCAATGTGCAAGATAGATTGCCACCTCGTAACACCCACCAGCACAAATACAAGAACAGGAGAATAATTAAATGTGTCTGGCCAGGCATGAGGTTTTATCTTACAAACTAATCTTAGTGCTAATGAAGAAGGGTTCAAGTCCTGTCTGAACTAATGAACTATTGTCCAGTGTGATGACAGTTGGCAGATTCCAGAAAGACTCACCTGTAGATTGATGATGAAGATATGAACAGCTAGATATAATTTAAATAAAAGCTTAGAAAATCATGCTTCCTTAAAGGGCAAAGTGATCTAGTATGGTAATTCTTGTATTTCTTACTCGTGTATTCTTACATTCTTCTTTTCCACCGGAGCTGAGGAATCGTGAATTCAGCTATAGCTCTTCTCCAAAAGCAGCATCTTTCATGCTTTTTTAGGACATGCTGCGAACTTCCCCCAGCCCTCTTGACGTGACAGTCAGTTGGCTCAACAATGTATTTGTTTTTAACGGTGTCTCTTGATTTCACTTTTTTTCCTTTTACCATGTTCTCTGTGGCTGCTTCCGCTGATTTTCATTATCTTTTTTCCTTTATACCACATCTAATACCATCTAATGCCGCATCTATACCGTCTATGTCATGCTTTATACTCACCCATTTCCCTTTGTCCTTCCTTCCCTTTGCCTGCTCCTACACATCCTTTCACTTTTTCATCCTAATATCTCATCAGATCTCCCAGACAGAAAACACAAGCCCCCAGCTTTCCTTTGTTTACATGTGTATTCGCTATGTTAGCTAAGATAACATTAACGTTTGCATGAGGATATTCATGCATATTCATCAGCCTGCAGCTCAGGAGGGCTCTGAAGAGTTTGTTTCTCTAGATGGAGACCAAAGACCTGACTTAGGGCTTTCTCCAGCCCAGACTTCTTTCCTGAGGCTAACTGCATCCTGGTTTAATTCAAATTGCAGCCAGAAAAGCCACACTGAGTAATACCCGAGCTATGAAAATCTATTGCCTTGCTGCACCTTCGCCTGGAAAGTACTTAGAGAAGCGAGTCCTCTCCGCTGAGGAGACCACTCAGCCGAAGATCTCCCCAGTTCTGGATGAGAGCTTTCACGAAGCCAGTGAACAGAAAGTGAGAGACTCTGCCCTCGCTGCAGCTGATGTTGGTCAGCTGGTTTTTTGACCGTCTCTGTCGCTGGGCTTTTGTGCTGCTCCAGTCAGTGCCCTGACCCTGGAGCAGCTTGGGTGGGAGAAGTCACCGAGCTGCTGCTGCTGCCGCAGTAACACCCCTCCTCAGGCACGCAGAAACGGAGCTGCCTGGAGAACCTCCAGGTCTCACGGGGGGCTCCTGATGAGGTTGGGTGCCTACTATTTCTTCCTCATAGGGATGAAACTCCTCTTATTTCAAGAGGTAAATATATGACCCCGTAGTCATTCCCATTTATGTGGATAAAAGCCATTGCATATTCGGCAAGTTTGCCTAAAAATAGGGGGAAATCTTTGGTGAAACTCCGTGCCAGAATTTGTGCTAGGTATAGCGTAGTCTAAAATAAACACGGTTATTTAGGTATGTACTATTTGCAAAGGTTTTGTGATTAAATTATCTCCATTAACTCGCGTGGAATTTATATTGTAAAAATCTGATTTCATTGTCTCAAGTAGTTTAAAATTTCTCTGCCTTCAGACTTTTTGGATTTTGTTTTCAGGTTTGACACCTGTACCTTCCCATTACTCATGACTTGTGTGGTTCCAATCAGTGTAATAGTAGGACCGTAGGTATATTTTAATTGTCTTGGCACTGTATGTTTTCTTATCTTAATGTCTGATATCAAAGTGGCCATATAAATCATATAAATCACCGATGCCGATTTTTTGACAGTTGAACTTTTACAATATAGTTTTTTCTTTTCTTTTTTTTTTTTGCAGGGCCTGAAGGAGCACTCTTTGAGCACTCTGTAGAAACACCGCTTGTGAACGCAGAAGCTTTTAAGCAGCTTAGGTAACCACTTCTGAGATTTATGGTTTTCTGTACGGGTGAACAGCGCTTGCTGTGGGTACTCACATTTTTCTGAACACAACTTTTACTAACGTTTCTCTGATGTACATGGCAAATTATTGTTTTGAAGGAAAATTATACATTGCTCTGTAGTTTTGAAATATATTATGGATGATTTATTGCTGCTGGTGATTATTTAAAGCCAGATAACATGCTGTGGAAAATTTTTCCATAAACTTCTACTTTTCAGTTTTGAAACGCTTAAGTATGACTTTTTCTAGTATGTTACAATAGGAGCTGCTTGTCTGCAGCAGGTCGTCAACCTGTAATTAGTCAAGATTTTTAGAAACTGGTATCAATCTGAGGAAACAGACTAATAGGAAAAATTTGGAAATGTGCAAAGTTCTGCATAACTAAAGAGCGTTTTGGGGTGAGAAAATCATTATAAAATACTTTCTGTTTCGGAGCTCCTGAATTCTGACATAGCATCTCTGCGGGCAGTGTTCCATGTGATTTTGAGTATCCCCAGTTAGTTTATAATACGTTGGATGTGATGAGGTAATAAACTCAAATTACGTTCTGTTCAGGAACACGTTATGTCTAATTTTATAAGCCAGTTCAAAGAAAGATTTGAAATGAAAGAGGATCTCTTTAACAATTATACTTCTGTCCTTTCATGCCTTGGCAGTCGGCTCCTTTCTATCATAATTTCTCTCCTTAATGTTTCTTCTCCAACACGGAGAATTATTAGAGCTATTAGAGAGTGGAGGGAGATGACTGAAGCTTTCAGGAACACTGTCTGTGTCTCGGTGACTGAATTTTCAAATGGAGGATGACAAATGAGAGGGAGGCTATTAAGATAGTTCTTTTAATTTTCTCCTTGATATTTAAGATTTACTTACAGTAAGATCCCGTGTGCTTGCATTTGAAGGGAGAACGAGCTCAAGATACTCGTTTTTACATGTTGACATCCACTTTTCAAAATGTGTTTCTTCTGCAATGGTAAAATCTGGACGTGACAGACTTTGACCAATGTGTAGGATTCTGCATGGTGGCGAACATTGTCTGGTTTTGTAGGGAGAGGATTCATTATCTTGTAAGTTTGTAATTTCCTGTCATTATCTCAATTTTGATAAAGTGGGACATCAGATTTTGTCATTACAAAGTCAAGAAGCTCTCTGCAGATTTTAACTGGACACATAGAAATCACTTTCTGTGGTTGTTACTTTGCTTCCAATGCATCATCAATTAATAATAGGCTTAAAGCTCATAGTTTTATCCTACATCCATTATGCTGTTAAAGTCCTTATCTGCACTTCATTTAAAACCAATAACACTGTTTCAGACTACATACAACTATTGTTATTATAAATTTTTCATCTGTTTTTGAAATAGGGCATCTTTGAAGGGAAACATTGAAATTATTCAAGTCCTCCCACATGGATGCGCTTACGTCACAGCTTATCATCTGGCCATTTTTACCATGTCAACTATAAGCACAGGTTTTGATCTAGAACGTTGCAGTGTGTGAGCAGAGCTCAAGTGTAATAGGTAAAAACCCATTCAGTTCTGTCTTCAATTCACATATGGGAAGTACAGATTCTTCCAGAATTATATTAGTAATTCTGCAATTATTAATATAATTATTTACATAATATAGTATTAATAGTTATTTTAATGTCAAAGAAGCACCTACATGGCCACAGCAACACTGACACTTGTGACTGACATCAGTATTTGATGTAGATCTAGAGCTGCCGAACACCTGGACTGAAAACACAGTTGGCTTAACCCCATGAAAAACGCTGAACACCGGTGCGTGAAGCCGTGCAATGTCCACACCACTCACTCGAGTCCCAGAGCAGCTCAAAATACCTGGTTCTTTTAATTATAATTTTTTTTTTTGCTGTCTTTACTCCACATCATTGTCAAGCGAAAGCCGAGATGGCAGTGACTCGGTGAGGGCTGCTGGGGAGGCCCCTGAAGGAGATGCGTTGGTCCGCAGTGCCGATGCTAAGCTCAGATGTAGGCAGAAAGGACCCGTTTACAAAAGGTTATTTTCAAGGGTAATTTTACATGTCAGTATAAACAAAATTCATGCACATTGCTGGGAAGGAGCTTGTACAAGTTTACCACTGAATGGCTGTTCTGTAATGTATTAAAAATATTCTGTTCCATTCCCACCCTTACATACAGGAATGTACCTGCTGAAAAGCACTTCAA
>NW_010423421.1:36141-37684 GCF_000710305.1 Buceros rhinoceros silvestris
AATTTGAAATGCAATTTTAAGTATTAGTTTTCTATTTTAAATGTGAATACGCTTCCTTTCCAGATTAAGGTAGCGAGCACTGACTTATAGGTAATGTAACCTATTTGCTCACCTCAAGCCTTATCTCCACACTTTCACCATCTATTAATCTTCTGATATTTTTCCCCTATTTTTCCTTCAGTGATTGTGCTGTGCCACGTGAACGCGATATAAAGCACACGGTTATGTAGCGTTAAATGTAGGGATGCTGCTTCAGGAAAACCCATCTACTGCAATGTAGTTGCGTGTTTCGGTGAGCTGACTGGAAAGCTGCTACAGCTCATAACTTTTTCTGCGGTGAATGGAGGCTGCGTTCATTCTCTGCTGTGCAGATCGAGGGCGGTGTCACAAACAAAGCTGTCTAGAAAGGCCTTCTGAATCACTCGTTCTGCCGGCTTCCCAGTTCTACTGGCGAGCTTTTCTGGAAGCAAAGGGATAGGCGGGTCAGAACATCTCTTCTTGCAGCTAAGTGATGGAGACAGAGCAATGCAGTTACGCCGTGCTCAGTAACTGTCTTTCCATTCTGTAACTGGAACAAAACACAGAGTCCTCCTCAGTCTAACAGACTGGATTCGTGACTCGCCTGTAAAGAAAAGGAGAGGTGCTTGCACGCACTTCCAGCTAGCAGGGAGAATTATAACAACAAAATCTACGTTTCAAAACTGAAGCCTTCCTGGGTTTGCAATAACATTGCCGACTTTTTAACTACTTTCCTGGAGTTTTTATATCTACATAAGATACCTAGTTTCCATTTACAAAATCTGTTAAGACATTAGTGGAGACCTAAAAAACAGGGAATAAGCATCCAACAAACACCTCAATGGCACGTTTTCCCAGCAGTGGGAAGATTTGGATACATCCAGGAAATATCCTCCGCAGACGCGCCCCGCTGGGACAGCTCCTGGTCGAGGTTAGCCAGCCGTCGTTAGTGAGAACAGAGAGGAGTCTGACTCCTGCTTCTCCCTGCGCTGCCGTCGCCTGGCGGAGTAAAGTACCCAGACAGGTTCCAGGTGCAGGAGTGCTCCTTTGGCACCAAACTGCTCAGTCCCATCTCCTCTCCTTCGGCTCTCCTTCTGTGTGGTCGGGGAACCACAGGAGAGCGAGCAAGAGGAAGCACAAAGCATTCTTGTGTTTAGGGCATGCGGCCAGGAGTAGAGGGAGAAGGGGGGTTTTCAGTGATCGTTTTAAAAGTAATCCCAGAAGAAGGATCAGGAGAATGCCCTGACCACTAGGGTATCTGCTCTTTATTTGCTCTGTCTCTGGCTGGATTACTTGGTTGTTCAAAGACTGGCGTTGAGCACAGGGACTGCTACAACCCAGCTCTTTACTCCTGCCAGACTAATTTGTAGTCTGGTAAATCGATGTAACGGATACAGGGTGCATTGCCCTAAGGTGAGGAGGGATTGAATTGATCCTTCATAATTTCTTGCTGAACAGCAAAATGACGAGGATTGTATTATACGTAATATAGCATTATATATATTTAAATATCTATTATAATATA
>NW_010423422.1:0-1655 GCF_000710305.1 Buceros rhinoceros silvestris
GGTGTAAAAGCGAAGGAAGCCAGCGGCGTCCCCCAGCTGCTCCGAGGAGCGTGCAGGGGAAGCCAGCCCCGCCGCGCAGCCCCGAATGGCTGTGGGGTGGAGGTACCGCCAGGCTTCGGCGTTAGAGCCTTCGCGCACTAGCAGCTTTGTCTGTAAGAGAACACAGGGCTGAGGAGGAGAGCCAGCAGAACGCCAGGGCACCGTCAGACCCGGGCAGTGCCGCCGCGCAAATGACAGCCAGTTACGCACGCGGGTCTCAGGCCACGGCAGCGGGGGCCGAGGGGCAGCTCTGAAGGTAACAAGACTATTGACATGGCTAATATTAATCGAAAATGTTTTCCTTCCAGCAGACACAAAACTGCTCTAAATGACATAACCCCTGAAATAAGTTATCTGGCTGTTTATCATTTCTGTCTCAATGGAGAATAAATCATCACAGCGGATAAATGAAAAAAGACAGAATAAGAGTGTGTAGAGGGGAAAAAATTATCCACGATGCCTTAAATGTTTTGAGATTTCTGGTGCTTATATTATCATACCTGGTAAATCAAGAATCAGGTAACTGATGTGATCAATAAACTGCCTTTAGGGTAGGGAGAGGATTGCTTTTTGCTAAACCAGTTAAACGAACAAGCCCCCTGCCTGCCAGTGGAGAAGCAGTTGCAGTTCCCAGTACGCACGTCAGCATGTTCCCAGTTTAATCTGCCTGCTAACAAGTCTGGCACTCGGGAAAAAAGTAATTTTCACTTTGCATTTCTCTTTTCACTGGAGTTTCCGTGCTCCTAACGATACTCCTCCTCACAATCGTTGGGTTTTCTGAGTACCAGTGTCCTCAGGAAGAGGATTTGCCGGGATCTGCGCAGTTAGGAGGGAGACAAGGAGCAAAGGCCGTGGTCTCTCCTGTCTTCTCCCAGAATGAAGGAAATGAGGGGTCCAGAGGGCAGCTGCAGCCGACGCCTCCGACTCGAAGAGTAGTGTAAGGGAAAACAGAAAAATCTGGAAGTGACCCAGCGTTTGTGCACAACTTAAAAAGAGATGAGGAGCAGTGAGCTCAGCTTGCACAAAACACTTGGTGGCCTGTTTATGTTTTGGAGGTGGCGAGATTTGGGGTTGGGGGAGGGATAGAGAGACCATCTGTGACAATCCTCCAGCGAGTCTATAGGCATCCTGTAGATTTTTTGCACAGAATTCTTACGAACCAGGAAGCAGGGACCGCTTTTGCTGGGACATTCAGCATACTTCATCTCACCTCCGGGATGCAGCTCCCTTGAGACAATCCCCACGCTCCTCCTCGGGCTGTCAGGGACTTCCCAGCCTCTCTCTGTGCTCCCCTCTGCTCCCCGTCAGTCACAGCCACCGTGGCGATTTCTGTTCCTGATTTTCTAACCACAGAGGACTTTATACTTTGTAAAATCTCCACTCAAGACCAATAAGCAGAAGAGGAAATAAAAGCCAAAAGGCAGCAAAGAGTGAAGAAAACCTTGTTTACCACGGCTGCGAAAGGAGTCGGAGCTGCTGCCCTCTTGGCTCTAAGGCAATTCTTCCTGCAGCCTGGCCGGGGACAAAGCGGCTGGAGGAGAGGGTGGACAGTGGAGAAAAGAGGGAGCGATGCAGGAGAAGACCGTGGCTGTGGGGGGAGTCTGGCTGCAGCAGGA
>NW_010423422.1:1755-3982 GCF_000710305.1 Buceros rhinoceros silvestris
CTGCTGTCAGAGTGACCCAGCCTCCAGCCTGCTGCCGGGGGGCCACCGCGCCTTTGCAAGTGTCACCTAAACATCTGGGCTTCCTTCAGGAGTTTCATCCCGGGCTCTGCGCCCGAGCAGCTTCTGTCTCATCGCGATTCAGCAGACAAACTCTGGCTTCCCAGCCCTGCAGAGCGCCCCAGTGGCCTGCCAGTGTGACAGGGGCTGCGGGGCAGTGGAGCACTGGCGTCGGAGCAGCACGGCGGGCTGCAGCCGCACTGTACAACGCCTTCTCCTGGGCACTCCAGCAGAGCCCCTGCTTTCCCGCGCTGGACATCGGTGGGGACAGCGTGGATTCCGCGCCTTTGTGACATTTCTGGAACGTGACACTATTTGCCAAAACACTCGAATTTGACATAAGCACACATCAGAGGACACCAGTGACTTGAGAGCACAGGCACACAACTCCTCTGTGACTCGAGCAGCCCAGGATGGGCTTGTCCTGGAGCCATACACCAGGTTCTGATGGATCACTCACTTCCTCTCCTACTCTCTTCCTCCCCTGCACCCCTCTCACCTTTTCTCCCACTTCCTTTCTCTCACCCCCTCACCAGGGCACTTACCTGGCCCCAGAGCCACAGTGTCATGCATTGTTGCTGCTTGCTCAGGCTGTGTGCTATCTATAGCAAAGAACACAGCTGAATTCGTACCGAAATAACTTATTAACTGGGTGTCACAGAAGTGGCACTTCTCGGTTTTGAACAATGAGTCATTTTCATTTAGTCATTACTGAAAAGAAAGTCAAAATTAACCTGGAGCACTAGATTCTGCTCTAATTAATGTCTGAGATGTAGCAAACAGGCGCTCTATTTAACTGCTCACCGAGTTAAAAAGGAAAAGAATCTTAGTTTATGGTACTTTCTGCCACTGCCGATTTTCCACATAAAGTTGGGTTTTAATTAAGCTTTGAGTAGCAGTTTCTATTCAGATCCTTCTGGTTGTTAAGCCTGTAGAGACGCCTTGTTTTTCAGGGGGTTCCTTGTGCGTGCAGTTGTCTGTGTGAGTGGTAACATCTGATTTCCAACAAGAATTAGCAGCTTACCTTTGCCCACCAGCTCGAGAGCATGAAGTAGGTGTTAACATTTTCCTCCCCGAACTGTTCCGCCACATAGAGCCCTAGTGACCCGTACTTGTCGTAGATGTTTCTCCTGGACAGATCGGTTAGTGTAGCATGAGCGTTGTTGATCTCTTTAAATTTTTCTGCAGCCTCCGGATTGTCCGGATTCTTGTCAGGATGATATTTCAGAGCCAGTTTTCTTAAACATGCAAAAAAAAAAATATATAAAAAGAACAAACCAGAAGGAAAATGTCATCTGTATGTGTGCGTGTATGCGGACACTTACAAAGCACCGCGGAAGGTTTTAGCAGAGACAGAGTCACTCTGAAGGGTGTGACTTCCCCCCTTCTTTTTCCCCGCTCTGATGTACTCGGTGGGAGGAAAGTGATGCAAAGGGACTGACCATTGAAGTTTGGTGAAAGAGGTGTTCCTGCTGCTCTGAGCACGAGCGGGGTGTATCGATACCTGCTCAGCTGCCACGGTGGAGGAGGCAGTGATGCACCCCGAAAGCACAGACTGCGGCACGAGAGTCAGATTTGGGTGGCCACAGAGGGTTCTAGGAGGCTCTGAAAGCAGCGTACGGGCCCACACAGCAAGTTCAAAGCCCCCTACCCAGCGCAGATGGCCAAACGCTTCTCACAGATAAAACCTCCGTCCTGAATCGATGGTCTGAACACTTTCAAACTCTCTTCAGTGCCAACCAAGTAGTTCAAGACTCAGGCATGAGAGTGAACCACCGGCATCTGTCGCATTGTGATTGCCAACCCATCCGCATCACTGAGCAGGTTCCAACACAGATGAAGATTGTTTTAAAGGTTGTTTGAAAACGTGATGATCACGTGGCTTCGCCCATCAACACTGTCCTCTTTCCCGCGAAGGAAAGGCCGTGTTTGATTGCCTGTCACTAGCAGCTACATTAAAACTGTGCCTGCAGAAGCCCAGGCAGCGCCGGTGGAGAGCGCGGGAAGGGGAGCATCCCTCTGCAGCACAAGGCAGGACAGCACAGGGAGTTAGCCCCAGCTCCCAGGGCCTGCCTTTGTGCCCAGTTCCCCCGTCGCACTGCCGAGACAGCCCGCAAACCAGCGGAAGATGGTTGTCAGCTGTGCGGGCTGGTCGTGCTGGTGGGAAGCC
>NW_010423422.1:4099-6371 GCF_000710305.1 Buceros rhinoceros silvestris
GTTGTCAGCTTGGCGGTCTGGTCGGTCTGGGGGGAAGCCTCTGCTGGGAGCGGGCTCAGTACTGCACCCAGCACGATGGCAGCGAGGACAGGGGCAGATTTAATGACCGGCGCTGTCCTCTGGTGGCACCAGAATTGGGGTGTGTGTGTAGGGGTGGGAATGCTGCCAGCCGCCCCAGCAGAGCTGGGCTGCGATCTGTAAAGACTCTCTGAGGGGTTCAGAGCTGGCCATCACCGCTATGCCCCAAAATACTCGCTGTGGTGCGAAGGCAGCGTGCCCATGCTTCCTCTGACAGATTTATCCACACAGTGGACTCCTGCTTGACTTTCCACGGAATTCCCAGGACAGATTATTCCCTGTGCCGTGCGGGTGTTGCCAGGGATGAGTTTCTTCCCAGTAGCTGGCGTGGGGCTGTTTTGGATTTGCGCTGGAGACCACGCTGACGACACAGGGATGTTGTACTGACTGCTGAGCAGAGCTGACACAGCGTCAAGGCTTATTCCGCTCCTCACTCCCCACCAGTGACTGGGCTGGAGCTGCACGAGCAGCTGGGAGGGGACCCAGCTGGGACAGCTGACTCCAGCTGACCAAAGGGACATTCCAGACCATACAGTGTCATGCTCAGCACATAAACCTGGGGGAAGAAGGAGGAAAGGAGGGATGTTTGGAAGGATGGTGTTTGTCTTCCCAAGAACTGCTGCACACGCTGGAGCCTGGCTTTCCTGGCGATGGCCTAACGCCTGCCCGCCCTGGGAAGTGGTGAATCAGTTCCTGGTTTGGCTTTGCTCTACCTATTAAACTGTCTTTGTCTGAACCCAGGGGTTTTCTCACTTTTACTCTTTTGATTCTCATCCCCATCCCACTGGGGAGGAGTGAGTGTGCGGCCACGTAGTGCTTAATGCTCACTGGACGGGGTGAAACCACAACATTCCCCCAGTAAAATGTTTGCTCCTGCTGGCAGCTCCTGCCTTGGAGACCAGTACCAAGACTGGTATGAGCCTGGGAACAGCCTCTGCCAGTGACCTTTCCAGTTCTGTATGCTGCACTCAAGTCGTCTTCTCGTAGCCCATAAAGAACTCCTTAAGCATGTCTCCAATAGCATGGAGGGGCTCACGTTCAGCCGTATTTAACACACTGTGCACGTGGTGCCTTACACATAAATCTTCAGCCACATTTAACTTCTTAAACACAATAAAAGATGAAGTAGGAGAACTGGAAAAACAAGCTAAGTCTTGCATGACTAATGACATTAGGTGCCATCCAAGCACTGAAGGAGCTTAGGCAACCTATCCCTTTTCTTCGCTGACAACAAACCCCAGCAAATAAAGAAAAAGAAGAGAGAGGTATTGCTGTTGAATATCGTGCGTGGTTGCAGGCATCGGACAATCAACCTCCAGCCTTTCCTTCTTTTCCTACAGACCCAGAGACAACTTCTGCCCTCTCCATATCCCCAACAATCGATGTGAACAAAATGTAGCTTTAAAAAGGTGAAAAACACTAGTTGCACCTCACTTTCCTTAGGACCCTTTTACCATACTGACAGAATTACCTCCAACAAGGAAGGATGAGATAGGTCCTGATTTTGATTTTGGGAAGGCTGGCCTCACTGAAAATAGCACATAGAGAACACAACTCCTTGCACTCAGAAATGGCAAAGACTAACTGCAGATGAGTCAGTCATGGCAAAGAGATCTACAGCCATGGCAAAGAGATCTACAGCCATGGGAAAGAGATCTACAGTCATGGCAAAGAGATCTACAGCCATGGGAAAGAGATCTACAGTCATGGCAAAGAGATCTACAGTCATGGCAAAGAGATCTACAGCCATGGGAAAGAGATCTACAGCCATGGGAAAGAGATCTAGAGCCTGCTCGGGGAATTCGGAAAAGTGAGAATGAGAACTCCAAGGTTCAACGCAGGAAACAATTAAAATAAGGCCATATGGCTGTGCTATGGGTCCTGAGAGGGTGCCAGGGAGAGCTCTGCCACCCCTTCGATAGCTCAGCTGGTAGAGCGGAGGACTGTAGGCTCCTGACACGGCCATCCTTAGGTCGCTGGTTCAACTCCGGCTCGAAGGAGTGACCTTTTGGCCCTGATGCACACCACTGGATACCTCGTCCTTTTGGCCCTGCCTGGGAATTGTCTGGGGCCACCTCCAGCAAGAGAGTGAGTGGGGAACTAGGTGGTGGTGTGAGAGCAGTGCCAAAGGGAGGACAAGAGCTGCAGGCTCTGGGTGCCTCTTTGCCTGGGCTGGGGCTGGTGCGCGGGAGGG
>NW_010423423.1:0-255 GCF_000710305.1 Buceros rhinoceros silvestris
TCCGCAGATGTTGGCAATCAGGTTTGCAAATTTCAAAGTCATTCATCCCGGGCGGCTGGGAGAAAAGCAGGTTTATTATTGCAAAACCTGTCACCCTCCCAACGCCTAAAGTAAACTCCGAGTCACCCCTCCACGCCCAGGGGAAAGAAAGGGGAAAAAAAATATATATATATAAAATAAAAGAATGGACCCAGAGAGGGAAATCAAACCGTCAGAAATCCCTGGCATCCTCACCCAGGAAAAGAGCGGGTAGGA
>NW_010423424.1:0-266 GCF_000710305.1 Buceros rhinoceros silvestris
ACCCTAGTGCGTCTTGCGAACGTCCCGTTGCCTGCCGGTGCCTCTGTCTCCCCCGCACATGGGAGCTCACGATGGGCACGGGCACGTTCAGCAGCAGCCCAGCTCCTGCAGCTGCAGACCCCGACCCCTGCGGGATCCCACCACAAGCTTCCCGAGCAACAACTCTCGGTGAGCTGGGAGGGCCAGCTGCTCCACTCCCCAGCAGCCAGCACATCCCTCCCGCTGCCGCAGCATGGGGGGCCTGGCCAGAGAGCGGGGGGCAATGC
>NW_010423425.1:0-4146 GCF_000710305.1 Buceros rhinoceros silvestris
TGCTGTTGGTAGCTGGGCTGGCTTGAGTGGCTCCCAGCCCGGCCGACCGCTCGTGTCCCCTCGGCCTCCCGCCGGGTTCTGCGGTGCTCCTCTTCGAGGCAGGGCTGGCACTGGTTGAACGCAGCCTCGCAGCCAGCCGCGAAGGCAAAGACCGTGCTCTGTGTGGTGGGGAGGGCGCAGGCTGCGTGTGCCAGCCCTGCCAGCAGCCTGAGGCTTGGGAGACTTCATCCTTCTCCCCAGCTTTCTGCCCTGGCTTGCACGCTTGCCGTTGTGTTCAAGGCTTATAAAAATGTTGTATTTGTCACAGTACAGCAGTGCCTCAACCAGCAGTTTCTTTTTTTTCTTTTTTTCCCCAATGTTTCGAAGTCAAGCTTCAGAAAACTTAGGGAGGGAAAAGGAAGGATTCCTTTCTTTATGTATTTGTTTCTGTAGGCACGCTCTTTCATAGAATAAAAATATTATTTACCTATCTTAAGAAGGTTGTAAAGGAGAGCCTGAGAAATTGGTGTTTAAGTACGTGTTGGAACAAAATGGTCTTGGAAGGTTACTTTGATTTTGGTGGTAATTTACAACCACTTCTAGAATCACTGTTTTGGCAATACTTCCTTCTGTAAAGAAAGGGCAGCTCGTAAAAGCATCGCACCAAGAAAATACAGGAATATGCAATACGTGCAGAACCTCTTTCTCTTTTGCACCACTAGTCCTACATGGTGAGATACAGAATTCATAGAAACAGTCACAGATGGAGCTTCACTTTTACCATTAGGATCTCTCATAAAGCCCTAATTAATTACTTGGCTTAAAGGAAAGCACGAGGGAAAAAACAGGCCTTGTGGATCAGAAGAATGGAATCGGAACTGAAGTTTCTGTTTCATGATTACCTACGCCTTTGTTTTGATTTGGGCCATACCGTGACCCCAAAATCTCTGAAAATAAAGGTTTCAGTTTACACACTTCAAAAGCTGTACCCAACTGTTTTACCTTTCATAAACTCACGAGGCAATAATTTGAATAACCTGCCAATTTTCAGTGCCACTCAAGCCAGCCCAGCTACCAACAGCAAGGAACTGCAAAACGGCATCCCAAGGATTGCCGGGTTTCGGTTACAGCGGTTACCCTCAAAAGCTTGAATGGTGCTATCGCACTTTTCAGATCGTGTAAATGATTTGTAAAAGTCGAGATATTCTTACAGCCAAACAGACAAGTTCCACACGCCTTGGTGACAACACAGAAATACAGCTGGAGCTTCTTACAAGGCAGTTTAGCTGGTCATGTAGAATTTGGACATAAAGCCAGGGTGCTGCTAATTCACACTATTCTGCCCTTAACGCCGCTCTAATTAACGCCAGACACCTTCAGACCCCACGCACTTGCTTTGTGCAGCATTTCAGTGTTTTTCTTGCTGTGACTGTTACTGGCAGAAAAGAGATTCTTCCCTTGGCCCTTATTTCCCAACATTTCAAGGCATAGTTGGGTTTTCTCTGCTTGAGGAAATTTGGATACAAAACCTCAACATTCCAAGAATTCAACCTGCTTCTGGTATTTGTCCTTTCATGCTTTCACTTCTCGATTGCGTGACTCTCTTGATTAGAAAGAATACGTATGAGTGTGTGCTAATAGTTTTATCTAGGGGTTAATAATTGCTGTGGAGATTCGTTGAGGAGTAATGATGATTTGAAAAATACTAATTAACCATCCAGGTTGAGAGCATTGGCTAGCAGCATTAGATTTCCAGGCCTTTGATTTCGTACATGTACTTGTCTTCCGTGAATCTACATTTTTCTGCATCTAACTCCAATTAATCCTTAATCAAATTTTCTCTCATTTCTAACCCTTTGCTTTTAGAATTCCGTGGTCTTGTTCTATTTATTAAATAAAGGTTCTTCTCCACGTACAAATGTATACTGGAGAAAATGAAGATAATGCTTAGAATGAAGTGAATGTTGCAATTTTAGGGTATTTAATTCTAGAACACTTGAAAAAGTGTCCTGAAAGGAATAAGGTTTGCTGATGAGTTGGTTTATATATTTTTTTATACCATCCTTATTCTCCTAAGAGGAAAAATAATTTTTGTTCTTAGTCCAACATTTGTCTCAAGAATAAGCGTAATGAGCATTTTAGAGTTGACTGTGGGTGAAATGATGTGACATGCCATTGACATTTTCATTTAAAAATGTTTTAATGAGAACAGGAAACAGAAGGGGGAGAAAAACCCGGTAGGCTCTTCTGTGCTGTTAGCTTTCAAAAAGTGCAAATATTTACTTTGGAGCATGGTGGTATGCACATATATGTGTATATATATGTATATATACTTACTCTTCCCATGAAATAATCTTTAAGGAGGTGCCTAAGTTTTTTGTAATGGGATATAAATAACACAGAACGTAAGGGGTAAAGTAAGACTTTGAGCTAAGTGACAGGATCTGCTCCTGTTCTTTGTGCTGCTGGAGGCAGGAGGCTCGAGAGGAGCTGTTTCAAACCGTTCTGACAGGTTGTTGAAATACTGCACCTTTGAGAGGAACTGGGAAATGTAATGTACTGCATTTCAGTATGCATTTGTCTCACCTTTTGTTTATAGCAGCAAAAACTGTTATTAGAATGAAAATAAAAAATAACAAACGACCGAAAGAAACTGTCACCATCAGCTGCCCTCTCCCCAGAGGATCCACTGACAAAGCTGCAGCGGTATCTATCACTCTCGGTTATCCGTACTTGCCTTTATTTGACTAGTACCAAACTAATTCAGATTTGAAATGGTGGGGAGCAT
Source organism: Buceros rhinoceros silvestris (assembly GCF_000710305.1). Classification (NCBI taxonomy): domain Eukaryota; kingdom Metazoa; phylum Chordata; class Aves; order Bucerotiformes; family Bucerotidae; genus Buceros; species Buceros rhinoceros. Next base: position 2,768 of record NW_010423425.1, read on the forward strand.
AAGATAGGTAAGCAATAAAAATAGATTTTAAAAATGCTTGCTCGGACAAGAAGTCCGTGCTTTCCTTCTAGTGCATCAACCATTTCTACAAGGTGTGTTTTAATCTAAGACATGAGTTCTGTAAAAGCGTACAGGGTGCCCGTGGCAGAACAATCCTCTTCCCCAAACCACTGAAAATACAGACTCATTGCCACCGTCTGTGGTACGTGGGTGTATTAATGAACGAATCACCGAACCCTTAGGGTCAGGGTGCAGCCTGGGTCTGCCTGAGCTGCTCATGGAAGGCCACCTAAGCGGAAGGGAATGCAGAGTGGCCGGCGCAGCAGCAGGCAGAGACCCTTGGGTCCAGGTGGGGCAGGGCCTCACGTACCACCCAGGAGCTCTGGTACCCTCTTGGGGCGGGAGCAGGAAGCTCACCTGCTGCAGAACTTGTTGCGCTACGTTATATGAAAGTCAATGAGTCCTTACAGCTGCCTGCAAAAGTGTTTTTGATAACGGAAAATTAAATTTTGAAGCCATGTAAGGAAAGGCAAAGAGAAAAATGTCTGTTTAACCCGCTTCTGACTGTTGGCTAGCATGTATGCACCTGAAGTTTTTGTTTGAAATCAGTCAAGATGTTCTATAAACTTTTGCAATGTCATCTCAGCCAGTGAGGGCCTGAGAGGGTAATTCAAATGAGTGAATACTTTTTTATATCTCAGAACACTTATACAATTACTCACTCCCTTGAAAAACGTCTTGAATTTTTGCCAGTGCTTATATTGGTTCAGAGCCAGTGCAGAAATAATTGAAGGGCCCTTATGTGCAAAAATTGTACTGTGAAATACAATTTGGGAAAGAGGGAAAGGTCTGGGTTCACATTGCAGTGATGTCACCCCAGAGCTCAGACACCGTGGAGAAGGGGGGCTGCAAGCTAGAGCAAGGCAGGAAAAAATCCCTCCCCCCTCTCTCTCTTTTCAGCTGTTACCTTGATGACTCAAACGCTTCTCTTCTTCCACATTGGAATTGAAATCTGAAGCCATTCTTGTTCCAGTCTTTAAATGCAATAAAGAATGAGATGTGGAAGTAGCTTGTGTAGGGGGATGTTCAGACCAAAAAAGTAACCGATCTTTGGTTTGGATTCTAATAATCTAAATGTGTAGGGACACCTTCCTTCATTAATATCCCTTCCATGCTTGGTAGGCAGGAATCCTAAAGTTCTAGTAATTATCAGAAAAACCCCACCAAAATCTGCCCCTGACAGTAGCAGAACATTGAAAATAAATGGGACTTGGATAACTCACTTCAGACGCGCACAAAGGCATGTTTCGTACAAACGTCTGTATGCTGCCTCAGCTTCGCCTGCCGGCTCCGCGTCTCTGGTTGCCCTCCAAACCCCC
>NW_010423425.1:4208-9821 GCF_000710305.1 Buceros rhinoceros silvestris
CCGCCTGCCGGCTCGGTGTCTCGGTTGCCCTTCCAACACCCCTCTGGCTTCTGCCGTAAGGTCCCTTAAAACGGTGACTGACAGCATCACGCCAAACTGTGTCAGGCAAAAATTAGGACATGAATGTTTCACCCCAGAATATTTTTTACTTCTACCTTTAGGTGAATATATAATAATAAAATGATTATCACAGAAGAATAACCTCATAAAATCCTGACTAATATATTGGCTGCTTATTTTAAAACAAAGCCCCAACTACATTTTATCTACAGAGAGAGATAGAGGCAATAAAAGGTGTTTTTAATGTCCTTAGTCCAGCGTTTAGAGTTCTGTTGGTGTCTAATATTTTTAAAATTATGTTTAATTGAAAATCCAATCAATAGACCAATTTCCATAGCAGAAATAATGATGTTTTCTTCAGTTTCGGACCTTCCAAGTTGTGCCACAGGGAGATTTTACCTTTTTAAACAAACTAAGTGTTTGTGCTCTGAAGGGCTGAAATTCATAACGCAGAATGGTAGTAAAAGAGTTAAAGGCAACTTATTTTTGCATCTTCTTGGCAAATAAATACCAGGTTTTTGTTAAAGGCACATGGTGCAGGGGCAGTGTTCCACATATGGAGGAAATGGAATTCATCCTGCAGATGCAGAAGATGCATCCTGCGCCTTCCCCAGGCACAGAACTGCACTGGTTAGCAATGAAACCTGAAAACAAGGAACTGTAGGACAAGATGCCATGGCAGTGATCCGGGGGGTGGGGGTGGGGGGTACAAACCAAAAAAAACAACAACAAAAAAAAGGCGAAATATAAGGTTTGCTCTCCATGCTTACGGGAGGGGGGTGAGATAACTGTGTAGAAGGGTTTATGTGTTGAGAGTGGGTTATATGTTGTGGAGTATTTGGAAAAGGTTCACAATACTGAAGAATCAGTTTCTCGATCCTTTTCCTGTCCTTAAGTCTTGGGTTTGTGTAAGGCAAATAAGTTCATTCCAACTTTGACATTGGAATTGGCTCAAATCTTCACCATCCACAGGCTACGTTTCAGACTTATTTGCTGTTCAGGAGGGCAGTTAAAAGCACCTGTTTGGGGTTACGGTTTTGGTGATTTTCTGCTTTACCGTTGCTTTGTTTGTGAGTGTGGAGTCAATATTGTCTCTAGAGATTGTTCCACAAAGTTCTTGCAGCTGAGGGAGGGGGATGTGCTTGGGTGGTTTTGGTTTTATGGTTGATAACACTTTCTGCATCTTGTCTGATTAAATTAGGGTGGTTTTGAATTAATACCTCTAGAATAAGGCTAGTTTAGTGACATTTCCCAGTCATGTGAATCAGCTGAGTTTTCATTTGCAGTAAGGGTGGAGTAATACTGATAGGGATGCTGTGATGATCTTCTAGCAGACCAAGCGCTCCACTGCAAATCGAATACCCTTTGAGTTTGCACTCCTAGGCACCAAGATTGTCACTGGTGTGTTCAGGTAGCAGAGAGGTACATAAGCCAGACTGGTGATGCTTTCCAGCAGAAAAAAATTAATGGTTTTATCAAAATGTTAAAAGAGAGAAGATGAAAAGGAATCTTCTGTGCTGCAGTTTTGCTCTCATCTGAGAACTGCAAAAAGCGTCTTGGTTCAGACTAAGATCAGTGTGATTGACTTGGGGCTGTCTGATTGCCCCTTGGAAACCAAATTTTAACTAAATTGGTTTAGAAACCAGTTCAGGTCCATAATCCACATCAGGCTAAATTGATTTAAGGTTCTTTTAAACTGATTTAAGAGAGACTGCGCCAGGGAGTAGCACAGATTTAACTAAATCTGTTTCTAACCACTCGAGTTACTCAGCTCGGTGCTCATACCGTGTATATAGAATAGAAGTTAAAAGATCCATATTTTATAGTAGTTTACTTTGTTCATTTGATTCACCTAGATCTATGTACAGATGGTCACTGCACACAACTATTTCATTAGCAGGGAGCAGCATGGAATGGAGTCATAATTTTCTTCTCTTTAAATGGAACTAATATTTGGAAAAGGAGAGATTTGAGATGCATATAACAGTGCTTTCTGCTGAAACCTTTAAAAGGATGAAAAGATACTGGATGGTAATAAAATTGTATTTTCAGCTTTTTTCCATGAAATAGAGTAGTCATTCTAGTGTGTGAAATGCTATAATTATAGAGCAATTTGCCACCCTTAATGGGAGGACTTTTATTTCATAAAATATTAACAAAATATAATATCAGTGCAATAGGTTAGGAACAGTCTTATTTTCTCCATAAAAAGTCAATTTGTAACTACTGCAGACTGTCTCTCTCAAGATCACTATAGCAGGCTATAGTGATCCTTTTATAGAAGAATCAAAATGTAAGCATTGGAATAATCACAACAGATGTCTCATTTACCTTTCTATTTAGTAATCAAATATTTTTCACTCCCTGCCTCTAATTTAGAGGCCGGTGTTGTTTCTGCAGATGATTGGCCAAGGGAAGTAGCATTTAATCGGTGTCTAAAGTAAGTAAAAATATTTGAGACAAAACTACATTTAAGACAGGTTATCAGCCAGATGACATGGACCTATCACCCAGCTTGCCTCAAAAAGCATTTCCATTAGGCAGGCGTGTAAGGCAAACGCCAAACTTCTTTTTCTGCAGTGAAGCGAGAGGACAGAAAGAAAGAGAGCATCTGTAGTCACAGGGTCTCAGCTCTGCTCTGGGCAGCTGCAAAGCATACGTATCATACGAAGAACAGAGATGGCAGACTTAGCCAAGCCTTAATGGATTCACTCTTGCGTTTGCTCTCTTTGTTACTATTTTTAAAAAACCAGTAGATATCCTTTTTGGTCTTTCCTTTTTTTTTTTTACTTGCCACTGTTACTGTTCCAGTGACTACTCAAGCGTGAAGTCATTAATCACAGTCGTTTTGATAGTGTTTCAAGATCAACTAAGAAAGGGAACTTTAGACAAATAGTTGAGACAAAGATCATGAAGGAAACCACGAGAGCAGGAAGGTAAATGTCTGTCTTTCCTTAAGTGAACGAGAACCCCTTTCCCGTGCTCCTGTTAGCTAGCTAGTGTGTTCGCTAGGTAGAAAGATAGGGAAATGCCAGGAGAGGCAGCACTAAATGTTCCATTGCTAGCAAAGAAGGGTCAGAACTGAAATGTGATCCACCTCTTTCTCCAGCCTGTCTGATCAATCACTAAAAATGAATACAACAAACCGTCCTGCAATATGGAATTGCTGCAGTGAAGTCGGTAAGAGATACTGGTTCGCCTCTGTTCGGGATTCGAATCTGCCGGGGCTAAAACTTGTGTGTTTGATGAAGCTAAAGGGCCATGAAGTTGTCCTTTCCTTTTCGCACACAGTTGATGTTTGGTGGCTGCAGCGCACTTGCACCAGTTTACACTGAAGGTGATGTGGATCCTCTGTCTGCTAAAAAAGAGTATCCAGATTTCCCACTGACCCAGAACATTCAGATGTGTAAAATTAGCTGGAGCTGATGTTTTCTCTGGAAACTACGAATCGCTGCTCTGCCTCTTGGCTTTGCTTGTTTTGATCACTAATGACTATGTATTAAAAGCATAGTCCTCTGTACTTGTAAACTTCCCGACCAAAACCAGAGGAAATCCATGGGCTGTCATTCCTAAGCGTGGTAGAGCTGTGTCCGTGAGAACATAAAGCATGCAGAAAACCTTTTTTCAAATGCAACACTAACTCTGTTTGGCAAAATATATTTGTAAGGTTTCCTAAGTGGACTAAACCTCTGTTTAGTAGTGATAGTTGATTGTGTTTAAAAAATAAAGTAAAAACAAACAGAACAGAACAGCACCACAACAACCAGTTGAAATCTTTTCTTTCTTACTAAATTTTAAGAGTTCATATTTCTGAATAGCACAGAAGTAGCATAAGGAAATTACATTTTGCTGGTTGAGGATACGATAAGGTCCGTTAGTATTATAGCCATTCCAGTGACGCGAGGTCCCATCCTAGTGTCGTTTATGCAGGCAAAGCCTCTGCTGATTATCAGCTAACGCATCACGGCGAGCTGAATGTTCGGGCAGTCTGCTGGTTGGAAAATCTGTGTTTGGTGAAGTCTCTGACACGGGAAACCCATCCTGCATCTGTTATTAGCAGGGTGGAAGCAATCTTGCTTATGTCTCTATGTATGTTCACAGCTGTCTGGCAATCAGGAGAAACATCGCCTAAACTAGTGGTTTGTGGGCTGAAAAAGCAGCGTGTTGGTATTTATCCCTGTCAACAGCAGGCCCTATTAACTACTTTTAATGAATCACCACTGCTTTTACTTTTGCCATCAGCCATGACCTTCACCATTTAGAAACACATGGTCTCTCATAAACGATGGTCTATGACATATAAACTTGAGAAGGATTCTATCATGACTCAAACTACAGCATCTATCACTAAAACAAACTGCTCATTCCAGCTGAAGAGACACTCATATATATCATGGAACCAGCCTTCCATATTTTGAAATTTACTGCCCCACATTGGTGCTTCTTTTCCTTGGCCTTTTTTTTTTTTTTTTTTTAAAGAAAAAGCCTACAACACCTGATGCATAAAGAATAACCAAGCCAAGCACAGGGGTCCTTGAATAAACATGCCAAGTAAACGTTTCCAGGCAGCACGGTTTGACAGAGACTTTGTTAGGAGGCCATGCAGCCTTGCTCACTTAATACTTTTGATAAACTTCTACTGACAAGGAACTTGATTAATGATGGTTAAAAGAATTGAATCAAGAGTAGGAAAGACAGGGCCAAAAAAGCAGACTGCTGGGCTGATGGAAACTAACGTCTCTGCAGAAATATATGATGGACCCTCCTTTTTGCCATGCCAAGTAATTACTCGCACAGGCCTGTTGTAATAATTCCTATTACAGCCAAAACGGAAAAGTCAGTAACTCACAGCCCTGGGACAAGGTGAAGGCAAGGCCAGAGTAGTGTGGATCAATATTTCATTTACTCACTGAGGTTAGCTTCTATCCCTGTATCAAATTCTTTTACAGAAAGCCATGAAAGAAATGAGGTTTGCTGAAAAACACCAGTACGGGGCCCTCATTTCCTTGGGGGTGCTCATAGAGTGCATGGAGCAACAAAACCTTTCAGCAAAACAATATGCACTCAAGGTCACTCATTACTTGCTACTGTTGGAAAATAAAGTGCCATTAGCCTGATATGAGTAATGTACATCAATCAACTGCAGACCAGGAAAAATATGTTTTCAACGTGGTATTGCAGGTGAAAATGAATGAACTGTGCTAACGCTTTCTGAACAGTTTGACAACAATGAAGAATTTTTCCTTCGGCATTATCATTTATTTCAGTTTCACTGCAACCCATCTCTGTAAAATCAAGCCAGAGCATCTCTGTGTGTGCTGTGCTTTATTATAATTTAATTAATTATCATTAAGCAAAAGTCATTATTTCGACGGCAGCAATTGGATGCCATCCTAAAAGCTCCTGTCTGTGCCTTACAGGACCCTCAGTCTAAGGACAGATAAACAGATGTAAGAAGAAATGATCTATTGTGTTATTAAAATAATTTAAAGCAATACTTGCTTAGAATCTGAGATGACATTGAGGTACACATACTTCTGCTCTGCTCCATGC